>NC_041226.1:40933501-40937335 GCF_002837175.3 Physeter macrocephalus | reverse complement strand
CTCTCACCACTATTATTCAACATAGTTTTGGAAGTATTAGCCACAACAATCAGATAAGAAAAAGAAATAAAATGAATCCAAATCAGAAAAGAAGAAGAAAAACTGTCACTCTTTGCAGATGACATACTATACATAGAGAATCCTAAAGATGCTACCAGAAAACTACCAGAGCTAATCAATGAATTTGGTAAAGTAGCAGGTAAAAAAATTAATGCACAGAAATCTCTTGCATTCCTATACATTAATGAAAAATCTGAAAGAGATATTAAGGAAACATTCCCATTTACCATTGCTACAATAAGAATAAAATACCCAGGAATAAACCTACCTAAGGCTACAAAAGACCTGTATGCACAAAACTATAAGACACTGATGAAAGAAATTAAAAATGATACAAACAGTTGGAGAGATATACCATGATCTTGTACTGGAAGAATCAATATTGTGAAAATGACTATACTACCCAAAGCAATCTACACATTCAATGCAATCCCTATCAAACTACCAATGGCATTTTTCACAGAACTAGAACAAAATATTTCACAATTTGTATGGAACCAAAAAAGACCCCGAATAGCCAAAGCAATCTTGAGAAAGAAAAATGGAGCTGGAAGAATCAGACTCCCTGACTTCAGATGACACTACATTCCTACAATAATCAAGACAGTATGATACTGGCACAAAACCAGAAACATAGGTCAATGAAACAGGATAGAAAGCCCAGAGATAAACCCATGCACATATGGTCACCTTATATTTGATAAAGGAGGCAAGAACATACAATGGAGAAAAGACAGCCTCTTCAATAAGTGGTGCCATGAAAACCGGACAGCTACATGTAAAAGAATGAAATTAGACCACTACCAAACACTGTAAGCAAAAATAAACAAAATTGATTCAAGACCTAAATGTAAGGCCAAACCGCATAAAATTCTTAGAGGAAAACATAGGCAGAAGACTCTATGACATAAACCACAGCAAGATCCTTTTTGACCCACCTCCTAGGGAAATGGAAATAAAAACAAAAATAAACAAATGGGACCTAATGAAACTTAAAAGCTTTTGCACAGCAAAGGAAATAATGAACAAGACAAAAAGACAACCTCATAATGGGAGAAAATATTTGCCAATGAAGCAACCGACAAAGGATTAATCTCCAAAATATACAAACAGTTCATGCACTTCAATATGAAAAAAACAAACAACCCAATCTTAAAGTGGGCAGAAGACCTAAACAGACATTTATCCAAAGATATTCAGATTGCCAACAAACATATGAAAGGCTGCTCAACATCATTAATCATTAGAGAAATGCAAATCAAAACTACAATGACGTATCACCTCACACCAGTCAGAATGGCCATCATCAAAAAATCTACAAACAGGGCTTCCCTGGTGGCGCAGTGGTTGAGAGTCCACCTGCCGATGCAGGGGACACGGGTTCGTGCCCCGGTCCGGGAAGATTCCACATGCCGCGGAGCGCCTGGGACAGTGAGCCACAGCTGCTGAGCCTGCGCATCCGGAGCCTGTGCTCCACAACAGGAGATGCCACAACAGTGAGAAGCCCACGTACCGCAAAAAAAAAAAAAAGTCTACAAACAATAAATGCTGGAGAGGGTGTAGAGAAAAGGAAACCCTCTTGCACTGTTGCTGGGAATGTAAAGTGATACAGTCACTATGGAAAAAGTAGGAAGGTTTCTTAAAAAACTAAAAATAGAATTACCATAAGACCCAGCAATCCCACTACTGGGCATATACCCTGAGAAAACCATAATTCAAAAAGACACATGCACCACAATGTTCAGGAGAGGGTGTAGAGAAAAGGAAACCCTCTTGCACTGTTGCTGGGAATGTAAAGTGATACAGTCACTATGGAAAAAGTAGGAAGGTTTCTTAAAAAACTAAAAATAGAATTACCATAAGACCCAGCAATCCCACTACTGGTCATATACCCTGAGAAAACCATAATTCAAAGAGTCATGTACCACAATGTTCATTGTAGCTCTATTTACAGTAGCGAGGACATGGAAGCAACCTAAGTGTCCATCAACAAATGAATGGATAAAGAAGATGTGGCACATATATACATTGGAATATTAGCCACAAAATGAAATGAAACTGAGATTTTTGTAGTGAGGTGGATGGACCTAGACTCTGTCATATAAAGTGAAGTAAGTCAGAAAGGGAAAAACAAATACCATATGCTAACATATATATGGAATCTAAAAAAAAGAAAAAAAAATGTTCTGAAGAACCTAGTAGCAGGACAGGAATAAAGACGTAGGCATAGAGAATGGACTTGGGGACACGGGAAAGGGTAAGTGTAAGCTGAGACAAAGTGAGACAGTGACATGGACATATATACAGTACCAAATGTAAAATAGATAGCCAGTGGGAAGCAGCTGCATAGCACAGGGAGATCAGCTCCGTGCTTTGTCACCACCTAGAGAGGTGAGATAGGGAGTGTGAGAGGGAGACACAAGAAGGAGGGAACGTGGGGATATATGTATACGTATAGCTGATTCACTTTGTTATACAGCAGCAACTAACACAACAATGTAAAGCAATTATACTCCAATAAAGATGTTAAAAAAATAAGATGGTACAATACACTATTTTATCTAATAAATGAGTATTTTTTCAGTATAATGTCACAAGTCAGACCTCATCAACATGTCCTCTCTGAGTAGCTTAATTATTTATATATGCTATACAAGAAGAAATAGACAGCAAGGAGTATAAACACACTCTTTGGGTGGTTTTGGGGAGTTGAGGGTGGAAAGGGAGAAATAGGCTGCTAATTATCAAATTTAAGAAAAAGAAGTGACAGATTGAATATTCTGACTTTGGCTGGTGTTTTGTTTGAGGTGTTTTGCTGTTCGCTGGTGTTTTGTTTGAGTGCTTTTGCATCTATATTCATTGAAGTAATTTTCTTTTCCTATGGTCTGTTTGTCTGACTTTGTATCATGTTAATATTGGCCTGGTGAGATGAGTTTGGAAAGATTACTTCCTCTTCTAATTTTTGGAACAGTTTGAAAAGAATTGATTGATTTCTCTTTAAATGTTTGGAAGAATTTACCAACGAAGCCATTTGGTCCTAGACTTTTCTTCGTTCGGATTTTGATTACTGATTCAATTTCCTTACTAGTGATTGGCCTGTTCATATTTTCCATTTCTTCAAATTTTAGTCTTAGCAGTTCGTATGTTTCTAAGAATTTATCTATTTTTTTAACATCTTTATTGGAGTATAATTGCTTTACAATGGTGTGTTAGTTTCTGCTTTATAACAAAGTGAATCAGCTATACATATACATATATCACCATATCTCCTCCTTCTTGTGTCTCCCTCCCACCCTCCCTATCCCACCCCTCTAGGTGCTCACAAAGCACCGAGCTGATCTCCCTGTGCTATGCAGCTGCTTCCCACTAGCTATCTATTTTACATTTAGTAGTATATATGATTCCATGCCACTCTCTCACTTCATCTCAACTTACCTTTCCCCCTCCCCATGTCCTCAAGTCCATTCTCTGTATCTGCATCTGTGTTCCTATCCTGCCCCTGGTTCTTCAGAAACTTTTTTTTTTTTTTAAGATTCCATATATGTGTGTTAGCATACGGTATTTGTTTTTCTCTTTCTGACTTACTTCACTCTGTATGACACACTCTAGGTCCATCCATCTCACTACAAATAACTCAATTTCATTTCCTTTTATGGCTGAGTAATATTCCATTGTATATATGTGCCACATCTTCTTTATCCATTCATTTGTTGATGGACACTTAGGTTGCTTCCATGTCCTGGTTATTGTAAATAGAGCTGCAATGAACATTGT
>NC_041226.1:40911777-40933491 GCF_002837175.3 Physeter macrocephalus | reverse complement strand
TTTCTCAGTGTATATGCCCAGTAGTGGAATTGCTGGGTCATATGGTAATTCTATTTTTAGTTTTTTAAGGAACCTCGATACTGTTCTCCATAGTGGCTGTTTCAATTTACATTCCCAGCAACAGTGCAAGAGGGTTCCCTTTTCTCTACACCTTCTCCAGCATTTATTTTTTGTAGATTTTTTGAAGATGGCCATTCTGACTGGTGTGAGGTGATACCTCATTGTAGTTTTGACTTGCATTTCTCTAATGATTAGTGATGTTGAGTATTCTTTCATGTGCTTGTTGGTAATCTGTATTTCTTTTAAGTTGTCAAATTTGTTGGCATATAGTTGTGCAAAGTAGTCTCTTATGATCTTTTGTATTTCAATGTATCAATTGGCGTGTCTCCTCTTTCATTAATAATTTTATTTATTTGAGTCTTCTCTCTTTCTTTCTTGGCTAGTCTAGCTAGTAGTTTGTCTACTTTGTTTATCTTTTCAAAGACACTGTGTTTAAATTTATTGATCTTTTCTATTGTCTTTTAGTCTTTTTTTCATTTATTTTCACGTTGATCTTTGTTATTTCTTTTTACTTTGGACTTAGTTTGTTCTTTTTCTAGTTCCTTGAGGTATAAATTAGGTTGTTTACTTGAAATATATCTTCATCTTTAATGTACATATTTATTGCTGTGAACTTCAGTCCTTGTACTGCTTTTGCTGCATCACTTAAGTTTTAGTACATTGTATTTTCATTTGACTCAAAATATTTTCTAATTTCTCTTTCAATTTCTTCCTTGAATGATTGGTTGGTTAAATATATCTTATTTAATTTCCACATATTTGTGAATTTTCCAGTTTTTGTTCTGCTATTTATTTATAGTTTCATTCCATTGCAGTCAGAAAAAACAACTGATATTATTTCAATATTCTTAAGTTTCTTAAGACTTATTTTGTGTCCTAATATGTGATCTCCCCTGGAGAATTTTCCTTCTGTTTTTGAGAAGAATGTTTAATCTCCTGCTGCTGGAGGTAAAGCTCTGTATGTGTCTGTTAGGTTTATGTGATCTATAATGTTCAAGTCTGCTGTTTGTTGATTTTCCCCCCTCTGTTTATTTTATTCATTATTGAGAATGAGGTACTGAAGTGTTCTACCATTCTTATACTGCCATCTATTTTGCCCTTAAGTTCTGTCAATCCTTGTTTTGCATATTGAACTGCTCTGTTGTGAGTGCTTTTTATACATTTTATATCTTCGTGGCTAACTGACACTTTTATCATTATATAATGTTCTTTTCTGCTGCTTTGTGACAGTGTTTGAATTAAAGTCTGTTTTCTCTAACTACAGCTACCTTTACTCTCCTTTGGTTTTTATTTCCAGGGAATATAATTTCCATCCCTTTACTTTCAGTGTATCTGTGTCTATAAATCTATAGTGAGTTTCTTTTAGACAGTTTATAATTGGATCTCAGTTTTTATGTTTGTTTGTTTCCAGTCACTCTATGTCATTTGATTGGAAAGTTTAGTTCATTTACATGTAAAGTAATTGTTAATAGAGAAGGTTTTCCTTTGTCCATTATGTTAACTGTTTCTGTTTGTCTTGTTATTCATTATCCCTCTTTTCCTCTGTTGTTATCTACCATTGTATTTTGTTGATGTATTAGTATTGATGTGCTTTGATTTCTTTCTCCTTTTCTTTTGCGTATCTACTATAGGTATTTTCTTTGTGGTTATCATGGGACTTAGACAAAACATCTTACAGTTTTAACAGTCTATTTTAAGTGGCTAACAACAGTAATCACATACATAAACTATGTTTTACATCACCCTTCTCCACATTTCATGCTATGATGTCACAGTTGTTTTCATTAACATTTTTAGCTATGGGTATTTTTAATTAACTTTTATATCACAATTAAGAGTATTTTACACAGCACAATTACAATAATACAATATTCTGTATTTTTCTGTATATTTACCTTTACTGTTAGTTCTATACATTCTCGTACTATCATGTTGCTGTTTAGTACACTTTCATTTCAACTTGAAGAGCTCCCTTTAGGATTTCTCATAAACTCCCTAAACTTTTAATTGTCTGGGAAAGTCTTTATCTCTCCTTCATTTTTGTTTTATTTTTTTGTAACTTTTTATTTTATATTGCAGTATAGTTGATTAACAATGTTGTGTTAATTTCAGGTGTATAGCAAAGTGATTCAGTTATACATATAAATGTATCTATTCTTTTTCAAATTATTTTCCTATTTAGATTATTTTCCTATTTAGATTTAGATTTCCTATTCCTACTGCTCTTCAGTAGGCCCTTTTAAAAGTAAAAGTTATCCATTTTAAATATAGCAGTGTGTAAGGGTGGGGGGAAGGGATAGTTAGGGAGTTTGGGATTGACGTGTACACTCTCCTTCATTTTTGTTTGTTTGTTTTTTGTTTTTTTTTTTTTTTTGCGGTACGTGGGCCTCTCACTGTTGTGGCCTCTCCCATTGCAGAGCACATGCTCCGGACGCGCAGGCTCAGCGGCCATGGCTCAAGGGCCCAGCCGCTCCGCGGCATGTGGGATCTTCCCGGACCGGGGCACGAACCCATGTCCCCCTGCATCAGCAGGTGGACTCTCAACCACTGCGCCACCAGGGAAGCCCTCTCCTTCATTTTTAAAGGACAGTTTACCTGTTATTTTTTCTTAGTTGGCAGGTTTTTCTTTCAGCATTTTGATTATATCATTCTATTACATTCTACCCTGCAAAGTTTCTGTTGAAAAATCTGCTGACATTTTATGTGGTTCTCTTTTACATAAAAAGTCTATTTTATACTGTTGCTCTCAGACTTCTCTCTTTGTCTTTGACTTTTAACAATTTGATTGTAGTGTCTCAGTGTGTATCTCTTTGGGTTCATTTTTTCTGAGATTGTTTGAGCTTCCTGGATCTAGATGTCGAATTCCTTCCCCCAAATTGGGAATTTTTTTAGCCATTCTTTCTTTTTTTTTTTTTAGCGTCTTTATTGGAGTATAATTGCTTTACAATGGTGTGTTAGTTTCTACTCATTATTTCTTTTAAAGCGTCCCAGTCCTTTCTCTCTCTCTTCTCCTTCTGAAACTCCCATAATTGTGTATATAGGTCCCTGATGGTATATCATAAGTCCCTTAGGTTTCCTCCAGTCTTTTTCATTTCTTTTTCTTCTGTCTGAATAATTTCCAATGACATGTCTTTGAGTTTGCTCACCTTTTCTTCTGCTTGATCTAGCCTGTTGTTGAACTCCTGTAGTGAGTTCATTTATTATAGTTTTCTTCTTCTCTATGATCGCCATTTGGTACTATTTATTTTATGTATCTCCTTGTTGAAATTCTCACTTTGTCATGCATTATTCTCCTGACCTCAGTGAGCATTTTTGTGGTGATTATTTTTCATTGCCTGTCAAGTAAATTATATATCTTCATTTCATTAGCATTGGTTTCTGGAGATTATTTTGGTTTTTTGGAGCATATTAACCTGTTTGTTCATTTTCCTTTACTCTGTATTGGTGCCTCTGCATTAGACAAAAGAGACTTCTCTCTCAGACTTTACAAACTGACCTTATGGAGGAGAAAGTGACATTGCAGTCAGTTCCTCAGGTGTCCCCAGATAAGTTGAATAATTGTACACACTGTCCAATTTTTTCCTACCCCAGAGAAAAGCTGTTATCTTGGATTTTCACCTGTTAATTCTGTGCTGAGCGAGAAAAAGGCTGTGAAGACAAGTTTCACACCAAATCAAACTGCAGTCTTTGTTCTCACTGACTCCCAGGAAGCTGGATTATGCTGGGTCCCATCATGATCTGAGACAGACTAAACAGAAGCCAATCCTCAGGGCAGTCCCTAGTAAAGGTGGAGCGTTGAATGCTTGGCCCACCTTTTACCCTCCTCCTAATCATATGATGCTGTAGTTTCTCTATTAGCTTCGATGTGGTTAGTTTTGTGCTCACCCTGGATGTAAGAGCCTTTCAACTAGTTTCTGGATTTCTCCCAAGGGGAATTTCTTTGTGAATTGTTGTTTAATCTATATATTTGTGGTGGGGGCAGAAAGGGTACATAGCTTCCTATTCTGCCATCTTGCTCACATCATTCTCCAATTCCTAATTTTTTATATACTAATTCATTCCTTCCGCTATCCTTCAGTTTTCTACCTGCCACCTTCCCACATATATACATACATATATATATGAACATAAACAATTTTGTGGGTGTGTGAGTGAAATATATTTTGACACTTTAAGGAACAATAACAAAATGTGCATCCAGGTACCACCACTAAGACCTTTAGCTGTTTCTTACAAATAACAACTATTCTGATTTTGTTAATCATTCTCTAATTTTATTTATAGATTTTACTATGCATCTCTAAATAATATATTATTTAATTTTCCTTCACACTTCATCATCCAGGTCTGAGAATTTCTCCTCTGAGATAGTATTCCTTTTCTGAAAGGGTAGCACCTCTTTGGAACAGAGTAGTTTTATCAGGCTGTTTGCTGCCTGTAGAATTTTCAGTGTCTATTAGCCTTCTTTTATTCCTTCCTTTATCTCTCTTTTCAGTTCAAGATAATAGTATTTCTGCTAGTGTAACATGACTCCAACAATCTCTCAACAAATCAAGTATAGAGAAAACATACATCCACATAATTAAGGGCCATATATGACAAGCCACAGCTAATATCATACTCAATGGTGAAAAGTTGAAAGCTTTTCCTCTAAGATCAGGAATAAGACAAAAATGTCAACTCTCACCACTTCTTTTCAAAATAGTATTGAAAGTCCTAGCCACAGCAATTAGACAAGAAAAAGAAATTAAATATATCCAAATTGGGAAGGAAGAAGTAAAACTGTCATTATTTGCAGATGACATGATATTATATATAGAAAATCCTAAAGACTTCATCAAAAACCTGTTATAACCAATAAGTTTAGGAAAGTTGCAGGATAAAAATTATTACACAAAATTCCGTTTCATTTCTATGCACTAACAATGAACTATCAGAAAGAGAAATTAAGGGGATAATTCCATTTACATTTGCATCCAAAAAAAATCTAAGAATAAATTTAACCAGTTTGTGAAGATGACACAAATAAATGGAAAGATATTTCATGCTCATGGATTGGAAGAATTGATATTGATAAAATATCCATACTATTCAAAGCAATCTGCAGATTCAATACAATCCTTAAAAAAAAATTCAATGGAATTTTTCACATAAATACCAGAAACAATCCTGAAATGTGTATAGAACCACAAAAGACCCCAAATAGTCAAAGGAATCTTGATAAAGATGAACAAAGATGGAGGCATGATGCTCCCCAATTTCAAACTGTAATACAAAGTTATAATAATCAAAACAGACACATAGATCAATGGAACAGAATTGAGAGCCCAGAAGTAAACCCATACATGTATGGTCAATTAATTTACAACAAACGAACCAAGAATATATTATGGGGAAAGGACAGTCTTCTACAAATGATGTTGAGAAAACTAAACAGCCACATGCAAAAGAAGGGAACTGGACCATTATCTTGCATCATACACAAATGTTAACTCAAAATAGATTAAAGATTTTCATGTGAGACCTAAACCCACAAAACTCCTAGAAGAATTCATAAGCAGCAAGCTCCTTGATGTAGCTCTTGGCAATGATTTTTTACTCTCTGACACCAAAAGCAAAAACAACAACAACAACAACAACAAATCCCAATAAAACAAACAAAAAACCCACCCAAAACCAACCAACCAACCAAACAAACAACAACAACAAAACTAAAGCGACTACATCAAGCTAAAAACCTTCTGCACAGCAATGGAAATCATCAATAAAATGAAAAGGCAACCTACTGAGTGGGAGAAAATATTTGCAAACCATATATATAATAATTATCTACTATCCAAATTATATAAAAATTCATACAACTCAATAGCAAAAATATAAACCAATCTGATTTTTAAATGGGCAGAATATTTAAAGAGACATTTTTCTAAAGACATACAAATGCTTAACAGGTACATGAAAAGATGATGTACATTATTAATCATCAGGGAACTGCAAATCAAAACTACAATGAGATATCACTTCATACCTGTTAGAAAGGCTATTATCAAAAAGACTAGAAATAACAGATGTTGGTGAGGATATGGAAAAAAGGTAACTCTTATGTACTGTCATTTGGATTGAAAATTGGTACAGCCACTATGGAAAACAGTATGGAGGTTTCTCAAAAAATTAAAAATAGAGCTACCATATGATCCAGCAATTCCACTTCTGGGCATTTATCTGAAGATTATAAAAAATACTAATTTGAAAAGATGTATACACCGCCATGTTCATTACAGCATTATTAACAATAGCCAAGATATGGAAACAACCTAAAAATGTCCATGGATAGATGAATGGATAAAGAAATTGTGGTATATATATAGAAAATGAAAATTTATTCAGCCATAAAAAAGAATGAAATATTGCCTTTTGTGGCCACATAGATGAACCTCAAGGGCATCATTCTAAGTAAAATAAGTCAGACAGAGAAAGACAAATACCTTAAGATCTCGCTTATATGTGGAATATATATATATATATATATTCTAAGTTCATAGATTCAGAGAACAGATGGTTGCCAGATGCAAGTGTTGGGGTGTGGAATAAATGGATGCATGGTGTTTGTTTTTAGTTTAAATAAATTGAATAATTTAAAAACTTCCTTCAAACCTCATATGTCTCCCTTGTCTGTAACATTATTCCAATAGGTAGTAAGTTCCTCTGCATTGTTTGCAACATAATTCCTTCTCTTTTTTAAATTTCAGCTGAGATGACTGAGGGGAAATGAGTCACATGTCTAATTTCTTCAAAGATCCCTCTCTGTGACTGAATGCTGTGAGCTTTATTTCTTTCTGAGACAAAAAGTTTATCCAGCCACATCCCTGGATTTATCTCTGAAGCATGTGGTTTTGACAGCGAATCTCCTCATTTTAGTGTTTTTTGCAATCTGAATAGGCTGAAAATACCCTAAATCATCAAGTCCTGTTTTTTTTTTTTTCACTTCTTCCTGAAGTTTATCTCTGCTCCCCCTCATTTTACTATAAACAGCAAGAAGAAATCAGGACACAGCTTCCACACTTTGCTTGGAAAGCTCCTAAACTATGTATCCAAGTTCATTGATTACAGCTTTTGTTTTCCAAATAACTGAGGACACAATTCAGCTAAGTTTTTTGGCCACAATATAATAAGGATTCCCTTTCCTCCAGTTTTCAGTAACTTGTTCCTTATTACCTTCTGAATCATCACCATTAGCACTTTTAATGTATTTATTTCTTATATTATTTAGGATGATTTAGGAATTCTCTAAGATAATAAAGTTTTCTCCATCATGCAGCTCACTTTGTTTTCATTCTCATCAGCAGGACTTTAATGTCTATATTTCTAGCAACATTCTGTTTTTGATGACTTAGCTTTTCTCAAGGACAATGTAGAATTTCTCTATCATATTTCTTATTCCTTCTGAGCCCTCACCTGCAGAGAATTTAATATCCTTATTTCTACTAACAGTCTGTTCAAGATACTTACTTCTTTTAACCTTTACTCAATACGCAACTCAAAGCCAGTTTCACATTTTTATGTTATTATTATTGTAACACCCCAATTCTAGGTACCTAAACCTGTATTCATTCCCTATTGCTGCTATAACAGATTACCACAAAATTAGTGGCTCAAAACACAAATTTACTATCTTATGGTAGCCAGAAGTCTAAAATGGTTTCACAGTGCTGCATTCCTTCTGGAGGCCCTAAGGGAAAATATATTTCCTTGTCTTTTCAAGTTCTATAGTCTGCCTACATTCCTTGACTTGTGGTCCCTTCTTCCGTCCTCAAAGCCAGCAGTATAGTATCTTTCTTTTCCCCTTGGCTTCCATTATCACATCACCTTCCCTCTTTTTCTGACTCCTACATCCTTCTTATAAGTACTCTTGTGGTTGGTTACATTGAACCCATTCATTTCAAGATCCTTAACTTAAGTACATCAGCAAAAAGTGTCTTTTACCATGTATGACAACATAGTCTTAAGTTTCAGAAATTTGGACATGAGCAAATTTGGGAGTCCTTTATTCATTTTTCCACAAAAGAGGACTTATTGTGATTACTTTATCTCTATTTTATCACTATACTGAGAGTGGGGCTGGACAGCAATAAGGATGGATACTAACTTCTTTTATTTGATAGATTTCTGGGTCACAACCTGTACTTAAAACAGAAGCAGCTACATTGCCTAGAGATCCTAAACACTTAAATAAATGCACTGACTTGAAGTTTTTTCCCTAAAGAAGGAAGTTGGTGAGTTCAATATATGAAATAAGGGAAAAAAATAGGCACCACAATTATTATAGGAGAATCTACTAGGTAGCCAGGAATTCCTTTAATGTTTCTGGGCATTTAGGATAATTGCAACTGCAAGACTCTCTTGACATAATATATGTTACTTCCAGGTTTGTCCTTAAACAATCACAGCAATTGTTGTTATTCCTATTTGCTCATTGCCTGAAAGAATGTAGATTTAGCAGAGAATCCTGAGGAAGTCCTAGAAGGTGATGATGCATGTTTGAAAACGAGGCATGTTTGCAAGGCTACTCATAGAACACCTGAATGAATTATTGTCATTCAATAAATTATTATTGTTTTAAGCCAGTGTGATTTGGGGGGTTGATTGTTACAGAAGCTAACATTACTTACCCTAAATAATATGCTCTACATTGTTTTATGTTAGTATCCAATTTTTGATATTTATACATAAAATATTACTAATTTTTTACTCTAATTCTAATAATTATATATAAAAATTCTTTGGAATTTCTATGTAAACTATCATATTGAGGATAATGACAGTTTTGCTTATTTCTTTCCAAGGCTTCTCCCTTTCACTTTTATTTCTCACCTTGTTTTCCTGGCTAGGCACACCAGAACAATGTTGGATAGAAGTTCTGAGTAGTGACAGTAGTCTACTCTGGCTTATTTCTGAAGTTAAATAGAATTAACATTAGTATATAATATCTGATTTAATGTTTCTTGTCCATAGCTTTAATAAGATCTTTTTTTTCAGGATAGAGACTCCCTTTCTAATTCAAGTTTTATAAAAATACTTTTTAAAATAATGAATACATATGTATATGCCTATATAGCAAGAGTGAGAGAATTCTACTGTTTTCTTTAGTATATATTGATATAATTATATGTTTCTTCTTTTATTAGCTGTACTGAATTACATTCAGTGATTCCAGGAACAAACTTAACTAGGTTATGATGTATTATTTTTTGGCAAACATGGCTGGATTTTATTTGCTCATATTTTATTTAGAATTTTTACCTCCAGTAGTGTTTTAAGTTAATAGCATAAGTTTTTCATACTATTTTCTTATTAACTTTTAGCACTCTGAGGAGGCTGGCTATATTCCTTTTGTTCATTGTATCCTCTTAATAAGTTTTTAAAGTCTGAAAAATCTGAGTTATAGCTCCTGTTTTACTTCTAGTATTGTTTATGTGTGCCTACTCTTTATTTTTTTCTTTTTCTTGATCTGTCTCACCAGAAACTTGTCAGTTTTATTAGACTTTTCAAGGAAACAACTTTGGCTTTTTTGATAGCAACCATATGTTTGATTTCTGTTTTATTACTTTCTACTCTTATCTTGACTGTTTTCCTCTCATTTCTTTAGGTTTGCTATACAGGACTTTTATCAATTTCTTAGGAAGTATACTCTGCTAAGCTGATTATTTTTCTTTTCTACATAAGCATTTAAGCCAAGGGTCAATAAACATTTTCCTATAAATGATCAGATAGTGAATATTTGAAATTATGTCAGCCACATACAGACTCTGTTGAAAATAAAAATATCTTTGTGTTTTTTCACAACCCTTTAAAAGTGTACCAAAACAAATTCTTATCTCAATAGTTGTATAAACATAGCAGCAGGCTAAATTTGTTGACACCTGATTTGTCACAAGTTTCCCTCTAAATAATATTATAGATTCAGCTAACGTTTTTAAATATATTTTATTAATTTCAATTTGTAAATATTCTCAATTTCCTGTAGCATTGTGACTTTGGTTCACGAGTATTTGAAAAATTTTTTCTTAATTTCTTAACATTTTTTCTGGTTATCATTTTGTTTTTACTTTCTAACTTATTCACTTTCTGCGTAATGTTGACTGTAATGATCTGGAAGGTAAACCTTTGGAAAACCTTTGACATTTTTGTGGCATGCTTTACAGCAAGTGAATATTTAATGCATGTTTAAAAGGAGAGTATATTTTGGGCTTCCCTGGTGGCGCAGTGGTTGAGAGTCCACCTGCCGATGCAGGGAACATGGGTTCATGCCCCGGTCTGGGAAGATCCCACATGCCGCAGAGCAGCTGGGCCAGTGAGCCATGGCTGCTGAGCCTGCGCATTCGGAGCCTGTGCTCCACAATGGGAGAGGCCACAGCAGTGAGAGGCCCGCGTACCACACACACACACACACACACACACACACACACACACACACACACAAAGAAGAGTGCATTTCACCAGTGAGCCATGGCTGCTGAGCCTGCGCATCCGGAGCCTGTGCTCCACAATGGGAGAGGCCACAGCAGTGAGAGGCCCGCGTACCACACACACACACACACACACACACACACACACACACACACACACAAAGAAGAGTGTTTTTTCTAGTTGTTGGATTCAGTGTACTCTAGAATATTATATAACTATAATTATATTATATATCTATAGATCAACATTTGAAATTTTTTCTGTCAAATCTTATATATATTTATGTAGATCTTTGACTATTTGTTCTATCAATTCCTTAAAGAGTTGTTTTAAAATATCCCACTATGTTCATATATTTATTTCTTTCCTCTTGTAATTTCTATAAATTTTGAAGCTGTGCTACCTTTGTATGTAAATTAAATGTTTCTTTCATGATGAATTGACATTTTTATCATTATGAACTAATCATACTTATCTCTGGTAGTTCTATTTTGCTTTAAAAAACGTTCTTTTAATTTTTTTCTTTGTTTGTTTTTTGCTGCCTGGTGTTGATATTACCACAACAGCTTTTGTTGTTGTTTTTAACATTATTTTGCATCACTTTACTCTTTATATTTTAACCTTCAGGCATCTTTGATTTTTTGAAAATAGCATATATCTAGGCTCTATTCCTTTATCCAATCTCAAATTATTTCAGGATTTAGTTAATTTATTTATTTTAATTACTGAGGTATATTATTTAAGGCATCTTATTCTGTACTTTTCATTTGTTGGGTTTCTTTAAGTTGTTTCTGGGTGTAGATTTATTCTACTTTATCCCTCTTGGAATTCGGTATACTTGAATATGTAGCTCGGTGTCTTTTAACAGTTCTGGAAAATTTTCAGTCATTATCTCTTCAAAGAAACTTTTTGGAGGATAATGAGTAAGAGTATAAATAAAACTAAATTGAATATGAGTTAATTGCTAAACTGAATAATAGATAAATGAGTTTAATACATATATAATAACTCCTTATTTATGTGTAATCTAAACACAGACAGATACAGAAGTTTTAAATATAAAACTCAGTGAATTTTACAAACAACACACCCATGTAACCTGGATTAGAGTAAGCACACCAGAAATCCCCCCTGCTCCTGCCCCTTATGTATATTAGATCAATCCTTTCCAAGGGTAACCACTGTCTTGAACTTTAGCACTATAGAACTGTTTTGTCTAATTTTAAATTTATTTCCAATAAGTCATGCAGAATATACTCTTTTTGTTCTAGCTTCTTCATTTCAACATGCCTTGATTTATTACTTTTAATAACCATATTTTCAATTTCTAGAGTTCTGCCTTTTTAAAAAATTTGTTTGCTCTGTACAAATATTTTAAATCTATTTTTATTTACTGAATTTTTTTTGTGTGCTAGTCATAATCTCCTACACATTGTTGCAATATTGGGAATTTTTGTGGTTCTACTTTTCTCATCTCTTTTTTCAGTTGAGTTCAATTCATGTTACTTTATTTGTGTGTGTGTGTGTGTGTGTGTTTAGTAATATTTATTTATTTATTTATTTATTTACAGTGTATAGTTTATTTACTAGAAAATTTTAACTATGGAATATACAGGATGTGGGATTAAGTTGGGTCACTACAGGAAGGATTTTCACTTTTTTTTCTATAAGACACACAAGGGAAGTACTATTCTGTGACTTTGGATGACATTCTGGGGTTTAGATTTCTCTGGCCACTCAGTCACAGTGAATTTGAGAAATATCCTTTATAAAGTCTATTTCTTTATTACAAATTCTCACATTGCATTTCATTTGTAGGAACTAGTTGGAGGTAGTGACACAGTTTTTATTTTTAGTTTACCTTTAAACTGAGGGTATGGATATTTGAGATGCTATCTCTTTGTCTCTGTTGGGTTGTATCTCTTCCATAAGTCTTAGGTAGTTAAAAAACATATGCTTATGTTCACTAAGTTTGGAAAATTCCCTCAAGGAAAAATTGACTTTTATGCTCCACTTACTCGTCTGAGTTCCTGTCTTCATGTACATTTGGTCTGAGGATTCTTTATAATTTTTTGCTAGCACATGGCTACATAGAGATGTTTTTACATGATATTGAGGGTTTTTTTTAAATATCAAGAGCCTCTGGTCAGCCATCTAGTACACCATGTTTATGAAAATGGAAGTCAACACCAATATTTCTTAAGGTTCTTATTTTTTGATCCTTACAGTATCAAAAAATACTATAAGGATCCTTACTGTAAGGATCCCACACATGCATAAGCTTTCCCCATTTTCAACATCCCCCACCAGAGAGGTACATTTATTATAACTGATGAGTTGGCTCACTCATTTTATTGATTTTATCTTCATTTCCTGAGAGGAAATATTACAGTCACATACTATATTTGTATTTTCTGTAGTTTTGCTAGCTATTTCTTTATGAATTATGTTATATAACACTTGATAATCCTTTTTTGATCCTTACAGTATCAAAAAATACTTTGTTTGAAATATCTACTTTTTATTAATTTCTACTTTTACTTAGAGAATATATGACATTTATTCAAAGAAAAGTCTATATTTATACTTTTTATAAACTATTGATTTTTTTTGTAATCATCATTTTACAAATCATCCATGGCTGTAATCTCCTCAGAAATTTAATATATTTAATACACATATGGTAGATTCATCTCCCTAATTATGATATTCCAGACTTCTATAGGCTCACACATCTTTTATTTTATTGAAAGCAACACATTCTTTGTTTCATGGAACCAAAAAAAAAAAAAACCTGACTGCCTTCAGTTCGCAAGAGATTGAATTATTTTACTTTTGAGACACATAAAAATGTATCTTGGCAGAAAAAAAAATAAATTCCTCTCGCTACAATTTCAGTATCTTCAAGTTGTACCTTCTTCTCTTATTCATTTGCCCTGTGCAGCTCCAACTTTTTGGCTAACTTCTTGAGAAAGAAAACTATGTGGGGCTATCTGTATATAGAATACTTGCAGTGGGTGAAGAGGGGGTAAGTGGGCATATGTGTGTGTATTTTTTTTTAATTAAGACATTATTTTCTTAGGGCACACATCTTATTTTCACAGCAAAATTGAAGGGGAAGTACAGAGATTTATCATATACCCCTTGTCCCACACATGCATAAGCTTCCCCCATTTTTAACATTCCCCACCAGAGAGGTACATTTGTTATAACTGATGAATTGGCTCACTCATTTTATCGATTTTATCTTCATTTCCTCAGAGGAAATATTACAGTCACATACTATATTTGTATTTTCTGTAGTTTTGCTAGTTTTTTCTTTATGAATTATGTCATATAACACTTGATGCATAAAGATTCATGACTGTTCATTAGAGACAGAAAACAATATCATTATGAGGAACATCAATATCTTTAACTTTTTATATTGGTACCAACCTTGTCTGGTAATAATAACTTGACCCTCTGATTTTCCTTTCTTGCACCACACATCCAATGCTGATCAAATCACTGTGACTAAGTGTGATGTGCTACTCTGACAAGTCAACTTGAGACTAGTAAAAATAGCTTTGATGGTGAAGTAGGAATCTGGAGTGTCTGTAAAACATAAAATTAAGTTTGATACTAAAAAGATGATGTTTTTCCCAGAAGAATGGTTATGAGATACTTGATAGGTAAAACGATGCAATGTTTATTAAAGCAACAGATAGATCAAGGCAGCTAAGCCCAGATCCTGCAACTGAAACTGGGAAATATTTGCAAGTTTTATTGGAAAGAGTACAAAGGAATGCTTAAGAAAGGAATAAGATTTGGTCTCTAGAAAAAATGAATAAATACTTTTTTTTTTTTTTTTTTTTTTTTTTGCGGTCGTGGGCCTCTCACTGTTGTGGCCTCTCCCGTTGTGGAGCACAGGCTCCAGACGTGCAGGCTCAGTGGCCATGGCTCATGGGCCCAGCCGCTCCGCAGCATGTGGGATCTTCCCGAATCGGGGCACGAACCCGTGTCCCCTGCATCTGCAGGTGAACTCTCAACCACTGCGCCACCAGGGAAGCCCTAAATACATTTTTAAAAAGTCAATTTCTTAAAAGACAAGTCACCTATACAAAAATTCAATGAAATTCACTTATTTCTTTAAACTGTTTTATTTTATAATGTTGATTACATCTTCATAACATAATTTTCAGAAAAGTTAATTTTGTCTTTGCCTAAGATTACTGCTCTGCATTGGATAAATGAGGGCAAAATTTTCCCATCTCTTATATATTGAGGAATGGTATATAAAAGATGAAAGACTGAGAGAGGGCTGAGAAAGGGAAATATAGAGAGACACAGAGCCCCTTAGTTTTTTCATCTGTTTCTCCCATCAGTATATCAATATATGACTTTTTTTTTTCTCTTAAGTTTATATCTACAGCAGCAGGGCGTACTGGTAAAGCTGAACATTTTTCAAAATGTTATTATAAAGTCCAAATGAAATCCAGTTGTAGTTATTAGTATGTTGGATAAGCTGCAATTATAAAGGTCAAAGAGCAGTAGCTAATAAATGTTAAAGTTTAATTTCTCTTTCAATTAATTGTTCACTCATGAAATGACAGTGGCTCAATGATATTAGTTATCCAAGGTCCTTCTATCTTATTAATCTGAGGCCCTCAATATATTGCCTCCATTTCATAGTCAAAGAGAGGTCAAGGTTCCATTTATCAAGTCTATATTTCAAGTATAAGAAAGGACAGAAAAGACATCAAATGGCATGCTCCTGGCCTTTAAAGGTATAGAAGTTGAACTCATCACTTCCTGCTCAATCCCATTAGCCTGGATATAGTCACATGACTCAATATTGCTGAAATTGAGGTTGAGAAATATAGTCTTTAGTTGTGTGACCATGTGTACAGATATAATTCAGTATCTTTATTAGTGAAAAATAAAGAAGGATACTGTAGGAAAGCCTGTTTCTGATTCACCAAATAAAACTAAATACTGTGGATGTATTAGGTGAATTGGTCTACTTCTAAAGAGCTACAGAATATTTAGAAATATGTGCGAATAAATGCCTACCTAGTGCCTGGAAAGCACACATTTCAAATGAATGAGTTAATGAGTGAGTGGGTTTAAAATGACAATAACAGAGCATACCAAACTCACAGAATCAATTCAGTACAAATTTGCTGAAGGACTGAAGGCCAACATTTGTGTTAGGCATAAATAAGACATAGAATGTGTTCTTATATGCTAAAAATTATGGGAAGAAAAAAATATAAAACGAATTATATTAAAATATATAATTTTTAAACATTCTCACATGTCAATATCACAACCCTTCTGCAGGGTTTAAATCTTATTGGCTCACCTCCAAAAAGTAACACAGATAAGTTTGCTATGATGTATGTGTCTCTTCTCAGCCTGTGTAGATCCATACATATATTATTAACCAAATTCATGAGTCTGATGTACAAGAAGAATGTCAATGTATTTCTTTGCAATAAAACATTCTTGCCACACAGACCGCAAGACTCAATAGTGACATGATGAATGTCTTTTTTCTCTAGGAAACCTTTACAGGAAGGCAAGTCACGATAAAAAGTTGCTTGATGAACATGAAATCTCAAAGCTGCATGAGGTAAGTTGAATATTTATTATTTATAATAGCCAAATATATCCATTTTATCATAGAACTTTCCTCACTAATGGGACTGGAATATTTGTAGCATATCGGCAAAAACTTCTCCCACAAGTGCTTTGGAAATGGTTTCTGCCTTCATTTAATTCTTTTACTCTTATTTTTAAAAATCAGACAAACATTGACCAGTACTTACCATCTCAAACTCAGCTCAGAGTTTCTGATTGATTTTTTTCTTATATCACCTAATTTTTTTTCCTATCAGGTAATTATGGAAACTTCTTATTTCCTTCATGTAATTTTTAATATTTTTTACATCTTACTGTGTTAACCTCATCATAAAAATTTATTAAAATTTATTAAAGGATATATTAGTATACACCTAACTGTTCAAAATGGAAAATTATAATATATCCAAGACTAATTTGTTGCACTAAGATGTTACATTGCAAAAACAATCAGTTGTTTAAGATTGGTTTCCAAGCATGGTGGCTCAGAAATATATCATGTGGTATGCTTGAAAAAATATTGGGCTCAAAAGCCCTTATCATTTAAGTAATGTCCCCATATTTCCTCCTTGCCATGCTCCTTGGAGAAGGGTCATAGGTACACGTGATGCCCAGCTCAAGTTGTACGTCCTACAGCTGAACCTCTACAGGGACTGACAGCAATTAGTTACCATGTCACTTTCTTCCAGTGTCAAACAAACACAGAGGTAAAAGCCCCAGCCAGAAAAACTTTACAAATAGCTACATTTTGACTTACTTTCCCAATTGTAAGATGACCCACTCTCAGATACTTCAACAAAGTTTGCCTGGCAGGAGCTTAATTCTAGAAGATCTCTATACATAAGGCACAGGTCATTTGTAGTTTGGAAAACTTGAATATAAAAATGGTCTCTAGGCTGGTTTACAGCAGCTTCAGGAATGCCACCCTAAAGTATTCCACTTCCCTGGGAATCTCATTTAGCAAAATACAAACAAAGGAAAATTTACTTCAAGTATTAGGGAAAAAAAGCTATTCTACTGAAGAACGGATATTGGTTTCCCAAGTTGCAGGTCTGTGTTTATCCACTTGAATACTGAGGATGGAGGAGACCAGGGTCAATACTAAGGAAGGGAGAAATTTCATACATATTCTCATCTTTATATGCCCTGCACCAATGATTACCTTTCAGAACTAACAAAAAGAAAACTCAAGGAGCAGAAAAATATGTAGAAAACAAAAAGTTAAATAGTAAATAAATTTTAAAAAAACATACTGAGGTTTAAAAAAAAAACAAAAAAACTGCCATGTAAATCTTTTCCTAGACTACCAAACAAGTCACCTAAAGTAATTCTGTTTCTTGACTTTTCACCTAAATATTCCAACATTTACATTAACATAAATGAGATTAGAGAGGTTAAACAAGGATGTTACTTGCACATGAGTCTGGAAAAGAAATAAGCAAATGTTATAGAGGTCCTTTAGAGATATGGAGTTTTCCATATTAGCTCTAGATAACAAAGGTTGCATCAGTTCAGCAAAACAATCATATCCAATAATGATTGTATGATTATTTCTTATTTCAATTATAATGACCATAATTTTTCTACTCTTAGTTCTTTGGAGACTACACAACAGTTTTCATCACCAATATTTGGACTGCACTTTTAAGTCCTTTCTATTTTTAACAGGTTTACTAATAGCTCTGTAAGAAGTATGTCTAGACAACACCATTGTTTGCTTAGGAGTCAACACCTTTGGTCATACCAACCATGCAGTAAATGAAAATTAAAGGGGGAAATTGCTTCCTTATGTATAGGTTTATGATAGAAAGAATAGCACTGAACCATTACAGATACTTTAATTAATAATGATAATAAGGAAACATTTATTGAGTACCCATGCATGTTAGGCACAATTCTAAGTGTTTTGTTTTAATTTTTTAAACTTTTTAATTAATTGTTTTTAAAATTGAAGTATAGTTGATTTACAATGTTGTGTTAATTTCTGCTGTACAACAAAGTGATTCAGTTATATATATATTCTTTTTTATATTCTTTTCCATTATGGTTTATCACAAGATATTAAATTAGTTCACTGTGCTATGCAGTAGGACCTTGTTGTTTATCCATTCTATGTATAATAGTTTGCATAAGTGGTTTGTTTTTAGTCCTCAAAAAAATCCAGTTAGGGACAATTATTATCAAAATTTACAGATTATGAATGTGGTCTTTAGGTGTTTAAATAACTTGCTCATAGTCACACAGCTAAGTGATGAAGCTGAGAAATTAAACCAGAGATTCTGAATCTACAGGCTTTATACCCTACTGCACAGTGAAATTCTCTGACACCCATCACTATTATTTCTGAAGGCAAATTTCTAAATAGAAATACCTTAAAATTTTTCACATATAATACATGTTTTCATTTAGCATACTAATTTAGTCTCAACATAGTCTTAATTAATTAATTTCAAGGCAGTAATTGCCACTAAATTTTAAATTTTGTATGTATGTCTATTGTATTTTACCATTTCAAACAATAACTATGAAGCATGCTTTAGGAAAACAGTATCATTTCTGTATGTGACTATGAATACAGTACAACTCGTCTCCTGACCGTTTCCTGTTTTTAGATGTCCTTTTTAAAATTGATTTTATTTACTTTCAAAGTGACATTTCAACAGAGGTATTCACTCTCATTTCTATTCTCCTTTGACATTTCTGTGACTTAGAGTGCAAGGAGCTGCTTGCCAAAGACTTACTAGATTGATGTTGGGAGGAAAAGGAAAAAAATTCTGCACATAGCAGATGTTTCTTTTCTTCTTTTTGTGCCTATTTGAAAAATTGACACTGCTTAATAACAGATTTCAGATGTTCTGCCTTTTTGGCAGCAAGAGTGAATGTGTTGCTCAACTAGGAGAAGTGTGAGTATTGTTTAAAGAGGTAAATTGAAGATGGAGGATGAAGCAATGAATAAATGCTCAGTAATGTTTTGCTTTTTTCTCCCTCAGTAAGCAATTTAATACAAGAAATCCCTAAGGTGACTGGGCAAGTACCTTAGCTATACATTTCACTTTGACCATATCTAGGTATGGCTACTATACTTCATAATACTTAAACTGATTTATTTTCATTCTTTTCTTATTTAATAAATGGCACATGGAATTATTTCAAACCTCACATACAACTGCTTAGAGATATTTTCTGTGTGTGTGGTGAGAGAACATTTCCAAAGTCATAGATGAATAATTTAGCCAAAAACCATTATGAGATTGTTACTATCATCACAAAAGACACTAGTCAGGTTTCCATTAAAACATAAGGGGTCTGGAACAAATTATTAAAAAGATACACCTCTCCTCAGGTAGACTAATTGGAAAAAAGTTTCCCCTATGGGAAAGGACATCTGTGCTTCCAGGCTAAAGGCAAACTTAGGCAAAGCCTTGAACGACTCAGCATGGACTGGCTTGAATTCCCTACTTGAGCCCTAACGCATGCATTTGGGTGGGGAAAAAAGCACACAACCGAATTCTTTTTATTTTTATTTTTTTAATTGGAGTATAGTTGATTTATGCTGTTGTGTTAGTTTCTGCTGTATGGCAAAGTGAATCAGTTATACATATACATATATGCACTCAGTTTTAGATTCTTTTCCCATATAGGTCATTGCAGAGTATTGAGTAGAGTTCCCTGTGCTATATAGTAGGTCCTTATTAGTTATCTATTTTATATATAGTAGTGTGTATATGTCAGTCCCAATCTCCCAATTTATCCCTCCCCCTTTCTTTCCCCACTGGTAACCATAAGTTTGTTTTCTACATCTGTGACTCTATTTCTGTTTTGTAAATAAGTTCATTTGTTTCATTTTTTTAGATTCCACATATAAGTGATATCATATGTTATTTATCTTGCTCTGTCTGACTTACTTTACTTAGTATGATAATCTCTAGGCCTATCCACATTGCTGCAAATGCCAATATTTCATTCTTTTTTTGAGTCTGAGTAATATTCCTATATATATATATATATATATATATATATATATATATATATATACCATATCTTCTATATCCATTCATCTGTTGATGGACATTTAGGTTGCTTCCATGTCCTGGCTATTGTAAATAGTGCTGTTATGAACATTGGGGTGCATGTATCTTTTAGAATTAGAGTTTCCTCCAGATATATGCCCAGGAATGGGATTGCAGGATCATGTGGTAGCCCTATCTTTAGTTTTTTAAGGAACTGCCATACTGTTCTCCACAAAGGTCATGCCAATTTACATTCTCACCAACAGTGTAAGAGGGTTCCCTTTTCTTCACACCCTCTCCAGTGTTTATTGTTCGTAGACTTTTTGATGATGGTCACTCTAACCAGTATAAGGTGATACCTCATTGTAGTTTTGATCTACATTTCTCTGATAATTAGTGATATTGAAGCATATTTTCATGGGCTTTTTGGTAATCTCTATGCCCTCTTTGGAGAAATGCCTATTTAGATCTTCTACAATTGTTTTCATTGGTTTTTTTCTTTTTTTGACATACAGTTGCATGAGCTGTTTGTATATTTTGGAGATTAATCCCTTGTCCCCTTGTTGGTCACTTCATTTGCAAATGTTTCCTCCCATTCCGTGGGTTGTCTTTGTTTTGCTTATGGTTTCCTTTACCGTGTAGAAGATTTTAAGTTTAATTAGGTCCCATTTGTTTATTTTTGTTTGTATTTCCATTACTCTGGGAGACGGATCGAAAAAGATATTGCTGCGATTTATGTCAAAGAGTGTTTGGCCTATGATTTGATTTACTCTAAGAGTTTTATAGTGTCTGGCCTTACATTTAGATCTTTGATCCATTTTGAGTTTATCTTCCTGTATGGCATTAGAGAGTATTCTAAGTGTATTTTTCTACAAGTAGCTGCCTGGTTTTCCCAGCAACACTTATTCTGCATTGTATAATCTTCCCTCCTTTGTCATAGATTAGTTGACCATAGGTGCATGAGTTTATTTCTGGGCTTTCTATCCTGTTCTGCTGATCTATATTTCTGTTTCTGTGCAAGTACCATACATTTTTGATTACTTTAGCTTTGTAGTATAGTCTAAAATCAGGGAATCGATTCCTCCAGCTCCATTTTTTTTTCTCAGGATTGCTTTGGCTACTTTGGGTCTTCTATGTTTCCATATAAATTTTTGTACTAGCTCTGTGAAAAATGTCATTGGTAATTTGGTAGGGATTGCATTGAATCTGTAGATTGCCTTGGATATTATAGTAATTTTCACAATATTGATTCTTCCATTCTAAGAACATGGTATATCCTTCCATCAGTTTGTGTCATTTCTGATTTCTTTCATCAGTATCTTACAGTTTTTAGAGTAGAGGTCTTTTGTCTCCTTAAGTAGGTTTATTCCTAGGTATTTTATTCATTTTGATGTGATGGTAAATGGGACTGTTTCCTTAATTTCTCTTTCTGATCATTCGTTGTTAGTGTATAGGAATGCAAGAGATTTATTTATTTATTTTTTTTTAACATCTTTACTGGAGTATAACTGTTTTACAATGGTGTGTTAGTTTCTGCTTTACAACAAAGTGA
>NC_041226.1:40894974-40909635 GCF_002837175.3 Physeter macrocephalus | reverse complement strand
GTCTTTGGTTTTGGTATCAGGGTGATGGTGGCCTCATAGAATGAGTTTGTGAGTGTTCCTCCCTCTGCTATCTTTTGGAAGAGTTTGAGAAGGATAGGTGTTAGCTCTTCTCTAAATGTTTGATAGAATTCGCCTGTGAAGCCATCTGCTCCTGGGCTTTTGTTTGTTGGAAGAGTTTTAATCACAGTTTCAATTTCAGTGCTTGTGATTGGTCTGTTCATAATTTGTATTTCTTCCTGGTTCAGTCTCAACAGGTTGTGCATTTCTAAGAATTTGTCCATTTCTTCCAGGTTGTCCATTTTTTTGGCATACAGTTGCTTGTAGTAGTCTCTAATAATCTTTGGTATTTCTGCAGTGTCAGTTGTTACATCTCCTTTTTCATTTCTAATTCAATTGATTTGAGTCTTCTCCCTTTTTTTCTTGAAGAGTCTGGCTAATGGTTTATCAATTTTATTTATCTTCTCAAAGAACCAGGTTTTAGTTTTATTGATCTTTGCTATTGTTTCCTTCATTTCTTCTTCATTTATTTCTGATCTGTTCTTTATGAATACTTTCCTTCTGCTAAATTTGGGGTTCTTTTGTCCTTCTTTCTCTAATTGCTTTCAGTGCAAAGTTAGGTTGTTTATTTGAGATGTTTCCTGTTTCTTAAGGTATGATTGTATTGCTATAAACTTCCCTCTTAGAACTGCTTTAGCTGTATCCCATAGGATTTGGGTCATCATGTCTCCATTGTCATTTGTTTCTAAGTATTTTTTGATTTCCTCTTTGATTTCTTCAGTGATCACTTCGTTATTAAGTGTTGTGTTGTTTAGCCTCCATGTGTTTGTATTTTTTACAGATCTTTTCCTGTAATTTATATCTAGTCTCATAGCGTTGTGGTCGGAAAAGATACTTGATACGATTTCAATTTTCTTAAATTTGCCAAGGCTAGATTTGTGACCCAATATATGATCTATCCTGGAGAATGTTCCATGAGCACTTGAGAAAAATGTGTATTCTGTTGTTTTTGGATGGAATGTCCTATAAATATCAATTAAGTCCATCTTGTGGAATGTATCATTTAAAGCTTGTGTTTCCTTATTTATTTTCATTTTGGATGATCTGTCCATTGGTGAAAGTGGGGTGTTAAAGTCCCCTACTATGATTGTGTTACTGTCGATTTCCCCTTTTATGGCTGTTAGTATTTGCCTTATGTATTGAGGTGCTCCTATGTTGGGTGCATAAATATTTACAATTGTTATATCTTCTTCATGGATCGAACCCTTGATCATTATATAGTGTCCTTCTTTGTCTCTTGTAATAGTTTTTACTTTAAAGTCTATTTTGTCTGATATGAGAATTGCTACTCCAGCTTTCTTCTGATTTCCATTTGCATGGAATATCTTTTTCCATCCCCTCACTTTCAGTCTGTATGTGTCCCTAGGTCTGAAGTGGGTCTCTTGTAGACAGCATATATATGGGTCTTGTTTTTGTATCCATTCAGCCAGTCTGTGTCTTTTGGTGGGAGCATTTAATCCATTTACATTTAAGGGAATTATAGATATGTGTGTTCCTATTCCCATTTTCTAATTGTTTTGCGTTTGTTATTGTAGGTGATTTCCTTCTCTTGTGTTTCTTGCCTATAGAAGTTCCTTTAGTATTTCTTGTAAAGCTGGTTTGGTGGTGCTGAACTCTCTCAGCTTTTGCTTGTCTGTAAAGTTTTTAATTTCTCCATCATATCTGAATGAGATCCTTGCTGGGTAGAGTAATCTTGGTTGTAGGTTTTTTTCCTTCATCACTTTAAATATGTCCTGCCACTCCCTTCTGGCTTGGAGAGTTTCTGCTGAAAGATCCGATGTTAACCTTATGGGGATTCCTTTGTGTGTTATTTGTTGTTTTTCCCTTGCTGCTTTTAATATGTTTTCTTTGTATTTAATTTTTGACAGTTTGATTATTATGTGTCTTGGCGTGTTTCTCCTTGGGTTTATCCTGTATGGGACTCTCTGTGCTTCCTGGACTTGATTGACTATTTTCTTTCCTATATTAGGGAAGTTTTCAACTATAATCTCTTCAAATATTTTCTCAGTCCCTTTCTTTTTCTCTTCTTCTTCTGGGACCCCTATAATTCGAATGTTGGTGCGTTTAATGTTGTCCCAGAGGTCTCTGAGACTGTCGTCAGTTCTTTTCATTCTTTTTTCTTTTTTCTGCTCTGCAGTAGTTATTTCCACTATTTTATCTTCCAGGTCACTTATCCGTCCTTCTGCCTCAGTTATTCTGCTACTGAGCCCATCTAGAGTATTTTTCATTTCATTTATTGTGTTGCTCATCGTTGCTTGCTTCCTCTTTATTTCTTCTAGGTCCTTGTTAAATGTTTCTTGCATTTTGTCTATTCTATTTCCAAGATTTTGAATCATCTTTACTATCATTATTCTGAATTCTTTTTCAGGTAGACTGCCTATTTCCTCTTCATTTGTTAGGTCTGGTGTGTTTTTATCTTGCTCCTTCATCTGCTGTGTGTTTTTCTGTCTTCTCATTTTGCTTATCTTACTGTGTTTGGGGTCTCCTTTTTGCAGGCTGCAGGTTCGTATTTCCTGTTGGTTTTGGTGGCGCCTGTTTCTGGAGCTCCTTTACAGGGTGCGCTTAATCCTCTCTCCTCTCGCACCAGGAAACCAGGAGGCAAGAAGAAGTCTCTTGTCTCTTTGGTAGCTCCGCGCCCGTTTCTGGAGCTCCTTTAAGCGGCTCGCTTAAACCCCTCTCCTCGCGCACCAGGTTGCAAAGAGGGAAGAAAAGGTCTCTTGCCTCTTTGGCAGCTCCAGACTTCAACCGGACTCCCTCTCAGCTAGCCATGGTACACTAACCCCTTCAGGCTGTTTTCACTCTGCCAACTCCAGACCTTTCCCTGGGATCTGACTGAAGCCCGAGGCTCAGCTCCCTGCTCAGGCCTGCCCCGCTGGGTGAGCACACAAGCCGCTCGGACTGGTGAGTGCTGGTCGGCACCGATCCTCTGTGTGGGAATCCCTCTGCTTTGACCTCCGCACCCTGTTGCTGCGCTCTCCTCCCCGGCTCTGGAGCTTCCCCCTCCGCCACCTGCAGTCTCTGCCCGTGAAGGGGCTTCTAGTGTGTGGGAACCTTTCCTCCTTCATGGCTCCCTCCCACTGGTTCAGGTCCCGCCCCTATCCTTGTCTCTGTTTATTCTTTTTTCTTTTGCCCTACCCAAGTACGTGGGGAGTTTCTTGCCATTTGGGGGGTCTGAGGTCTTCTGCCAGCATTCGGTGGGTGTTCTATAGGAGAAGTTCCACGTGTAGATGTACTTCTGATGTATCTGTGAGGAGGAAGGTAATCTCTGCGTCTTACTCTTCTGCCATCTTCTCGCCCAGCCTCCAAGAGATTTCTTTGTATTAATTTTTATCCTGCAACTTTACTGAGTTCATTGATGAACTCTAGTAGTTTTCTGGTAGCATCCTTAGGATTCTCTATGTATAGTATCATGTCAACTGCAAACAGTGACAGTTTTACTTCTTCTTTTCCAATGTGGATTCCTTTTATTTCTTTTTTGTCTCTGATTACTGTGACTAGGACTTCCAAAACTATGTTGAATAAAAGTGGTGACAATGGATATCCTTGCATTGTTCCTGATCTTAGAGTGAACGCTCTCAGCTTTTCACCATTGAGAATGATGTTAGCTGTAGGTTTGTCATATATGGCTTTTATTTTGTTGAGGTAAGTCCTTTCTATTCCCACTTTCTGAGGAACTTTTATCATAAATGGGTATTGAACTTTGTCAACCATTTTCTTAATTTTGTGGGGTTTGTTATTGTAGGTCTTTTCCTTCTCTTGTCTTTTCTGCCTAGAGAAGTTCCTTTAACATTTGTTGTAAAGCTGTGTTTGATGGTGCTGAATTCTCTTAGCTGTTGCTTGTCTGTAAGCGTTGCAATTTCTCTGTTGAATCTGAATGAGATCCTTTCTCAGTAGAGTAATCTTTGTTGTAGGTTTTTCCCTTTCATCTTTTTAAAAATGTTCTGCCACTCCCTTCTGACTTGCAGAGTTTTTGCTGAATGATCAGCTGTTCTCCTTATGGGGAATCCCTTGTATGTAATTTGCCGCTTTTTCCTTGCTGTTTTTAATATTATTTCTTTGTATTTAATTTTTGATAGTTTGATTAGTGTGTATCTTGGCATGTTTCTCATGGATTTATCCTGTATGGGACTCTCTGCACTTCCTGGACTTTACTGAATATTTCCTATCCCATATTAAGGAAGTTTTCAACTATAATCTCTTCAAATATATTCTCAGTCTCTTTCTTTTACTCTTCTTCTTCTGGGACTCCTATAATTCAAATGTTGTTGCATTTAATATTGTCCCAGAAGTCTCTGAGACTGTCCTCAATTCTTTTTATTCTTTTTTCTTTATTCTGCTCTGCAGTAGTTATTTCCACTATTTTATCTTCCAGGTCACTTCTCCGTTCTTCTGCTTCAGTTTTTCTGCTATTGATTCCTTCTAGAGAATTTTTAATTTCATTTATTGTGTTCTTCATCATTGTTTGTTTGCTCTTTAGTTCTTCTAGGTCCTTGTTATATGTTTCTTTTATTTTCTGCATTCTATTTGCAAGATTTTGGATCATCTTTACTATCATTACTCTGAATTCTTTTTCAGTTAGACTGCCTATTTCCTCTTCATATATTTGGTATGGTGTGTTTTTACCTAGCTCCTTCAGCTGCTCTGTGTTTCTCTGTCTTCTCATTTTACTTAACTCACTGTGTTTGGGATCTCCTTTTCACAGGCTGTAGGTACTTCTTTCCCATTGTTTTTGATGTCTTCCCCAGTGGTTAATGTTGGTTCAGTGAGTTGTGTTGACTTCCTGGTGGAGAGGACTGTTGCCTGTGTTCTGGTGGATGAGGCTGGATCTTTTCTTTCTGGTGGGTAGGACCGCATCCGGTGGTGTGTTTTGGCGTGTCTGTGACCTTATTTTGATTTTAGGCAGACTCTGCAAATGGGTGGGTTTGTGTTCCTCTCTTGCTAGTTGTTTGGCATAAGGTGTCCTGCAATGTAGCTTGCTGTTTGGTGAGTGGAGCTGGGTCTTAGCATTGAGACTGAGATCTCTGGGAGATCTTTCATTGTTTGATATTACAGGGGCTGGGAGGTCTCTGGTGGTCCAATGTCCTGAACTCAGCTCTCCCACATAAGAGGCTCAGGCCTGACACCTGGCCAGAGCACGAAGACCCTCTGAGCCACAAGGCTCAGAAGAAAAGGGAGAAAAAAAAAGATGAAAGAAAGAAAAAAAAGAAAATAAGAGAAAATAAAATAACTATTAAAATAAAATATATTGTTAAAAATAAAAAATAAAGAAGTAATAAAAAAGAAAAAGGAGAGAATGAAAGAAGAGAGCAACCAAACCAATCACAAATCCATCAATGATAACAAGTGCTAAAACTATCCAGAAAAATAAAAAAAGTAAAAATAAATGAAGAGATGGAAACCTAGGACAAATGGTAAAAACAAAGCTATACAGATAAATTCACACAAAGAAGCATACACATACACACTCACAAAAAGAGCAAAAAAAAAAAAAAAATATATATATATATAAAGGAAGAGAGCAACCAAATCAATAAACCAATCTACTAGTGAAAATAAGATCTAAATACTAAAGTAAGATAAACATAAAACTGGTAACAAATTAGATGCAGAGAACAAACCCCAAGTCTACAGTGGCTCCCAAAGTCCAGCATCTCAATTTTGTGTTGATTCGTTGTCTATTCAGGTATTCCAGAGATGCAGGATACATCAAGTTGATTATGGAGATTTAATCTGCTGCTCCTGCAGCTGCTGGGAGTAATTTCCCTTCCTCTTCTTTGTTTGCACAGCTCCTGGGGTTTAGCTTTGGATTTGGCCCTGGCTCTGGATGTAGGTTGCCTGAGGGTATCTTTTCCCCACCCAGACAGGATGGGGTTAAAGTAGCAGCTGATTAGGGGGCTCAGGCTCACTCAGGCCTGGGGGAGGATGGGGCACGGAATGTGGGGCAATCCTGTGACGACACAGGCCGATGTGAATTTGTAACAGCCTGAGGCACACCATGTGTCCTCCCAGGGAAGTTGTCCCTGGATCACAGGAACCTGGCAGTGCCAGGCTGCACAGGGTCCTGGGAGGGGAGGTGTGGATAGTGACCTGTGCTTGCACACAGGCTTCTTTGTGGCTGCAGCAGCAGCCTTAGCCTTTCATGCCTGTCTCTAGTGTCCTTGCTGATAGTCGTGGCTCCTGCCCATCTCTGTTGCTCGTTTAGGTGGTGCTCTGAATACCGTCCCCTTGCAAACCCCAAAACAATGGTCCTTGCCTCTTAGGCAGTTCCAGACTTTCCCATACTCCTTCCCAGGTAGCTGTGGTGCACTAGCTCCCTTCAGGCTGTTTTCACACAACCAACCCCAGTCCTCTCCCTGGGGTCTGACTTCCGAAGCCTTAGCCTCAGCTCCCAGTCCCTACCTGCCCCTGCGGGTGAGCAGACAAACCTTTTAGGCTGGTAAGTGACAGTGCACACTGATCCTCTGTGCAGGAATCTCTTCACTTTGCCCTCTGCACCCCTGTTACTGTGCTCTCCTCCATGGATCCAAAGCTTCCCCCTGCCACCCCCCATCTGTGCCAGTGAAGGGGCTTCCTAGTGTGTGAAAACTTCTCCTCCTGCAAAGCTCCCTCCCAGAGGTGCAGGTCCCATCCTTATCCTTTGTCTCTGTTTTTCCCTTTTTCTTTTGCCCTACCCAGGTACGTAGGGAGTTTCTTGCCTCTTGGAAAGTCTGAGGTCTTCTGTCAGCAATCAGTAGGTGTTCTGTAGGAGTTGTTCCACATGCAGATGTATTTTTGATGTGTTTGTAGGGAGGAAGGTGATCTCCATGTCTTACTCCTCCACCATCTTGAAGGTCCCCCATGTTTGTGTTTTTAACAGGTTTTTCTCCTGTAATTGATTTCTAATCCCATAGTGTTGTATTTGGAAAAGATGCTTGATATGATTTCTATTTTCTTAAATTTACTATGTCTTGATTTGTGGCCCCAGATGTGATCTCTTCTGGAGATTGTTCCATGTGTACTTGAGACGAAATTGTATTCAGCTGCTTTCAGATGGAATGTTCTATAAATATCAATTAAGGACATCTGGTCTAGTGTGTCATTTAAGACCCATATTTCCTTATTGATTTTCTGTCTGGATGATCTGTCCATTAATGAGAGTGAGGTATTAAAGTCCCCCATTATTACTGTGTTACTGTTGATTTCTCCTTTTATGGCTGTTACCATTTGCCTTATATATTGGGGTGCTCCTATGTTGGGTTCATATATATTTACAATTGTTATACCTTCTTCTTGTGTTGATCCTTTGATCATTATGGAGTGTTCTTCTTTGTCTCTTTTAACGTTCTTTATTTTGAAGTCTATTTTGTCTGATATGAGTACTGCTACTCCAGGTTTCTTTTGATTTCCATTTGCATGGAATGTGTTTATCTATCCTCTCACTTTCAGTCTCTGTGTGTCCCTAGATCTGAAGTGGGTCTCTTGTAGACAGCATATATATAGGTTTTGTTTTGGCATACATTCTGCAAGTCTATGCCTTTTGGTTGGAGCATTTAATCCATTTACATTTAAGGTAATTATTGATATGAATGTCCTTATTGTTATTTTGTTAATTGTTTTGTATTCATTTTTGAAGATCTTTTTTCTTCCCTTCCTCTTTTTTTCTCTTCTCCTGTGATTTGATATCTATCTTTACTGATGAGTTTGGATTGCTTTTTCTTTTTTGTGTCTATCTATTCTAGACGTTTTGTTTGTGATTCTCATGAGGTTTTGATATAGCAGTCTATATACATAAAAGATTGTTTTAAAAAGCTGATCTCTTAATTTCAAGTGCATTTCCAATATCCTACATTTGCACTCTCCTCTTTTCATGATTGCTGGTTTTGATAATCATGTTTGTGTGTGGAAGATTTTACTTTATGTTTGTCTTTAGAGTTGAGCTTCCCTATTTGTAATTTTCTTGATTCTAGTTGTGGCCTCTTCTTTTCTGCCTAGAGAATTTCCTTTATGATTTGTTGTAATGCTGGTTTGGTGTTGTTGAATTCTCTTAGCTTTTGCTTGTCTGTAAGGCTTTTGATTTCTCCCTCAAATCTGAATGAGAACATTGTTGGGTAGAGTATTCTTGGGTGTAGGTTTTTCCCTTTCAACACTTTAAATATATCATGCCACTCCCTTCTGGCCCATAGAGTTTCTACTCAAAAATCAGCTGATAACCTTATGGGGGTTCCCTTGCATATTATTTGTTGCTTTTCCTTAGCTGTTTTTAATACTTTGTCTTTAATTTTTGTTAGATTAATATGTGCCTCAGTGTGTTTCTTCTTGAGATTATGTTGTATGGGACTCTCTGTGCTTCCTGGACTCGAATGAGTGTTTCCTGTCTCATGTTAGGGAAATTTTTGGATATAATCTCTTCAAATATTTTCTCAGGCTCTTTTTCTTTCTCTTCCCTTTCTGGAACCCCTATAATGCCAATGTTGGTGCATTTAACTTTGTCTCAGAAGTCTCCGAGACTGCGCTCATTTGTTTTTATTTTTTGTTCTTTTCCATGGCAGTGATTTCCACCATTCTGTCTTCCAGCTACCTTATTTTTTCTTCTGCCTCAGTTATTTTACTATTGGATCCTTTTAGTGTATTTTTCATTCTAGTTTTGTCTTGTTCATCTATTTGTTCTTTAAATCTTTTAGCTCTTTGTTAAACATCTCTTGTAATTTCTCAGTCTGTGCCTCGATCTTTTCCCACGATCTCAGATCATCTTTACTATCATTACTCTAAAATCTTTTCCAGTTAAGCTGCTTATCTCCTCTTCATTTACTTGTTCTTGTGCGTTTTTATCTTGATCCTTTGTCTGAAACATATTTCTCTGCCATCTCATTTTGTCTCACTTTCTTTGTTTGTTGACTCCTTTCTGCTGGCTGGAGGATCGTAGCTCCTCTTGCTTCTGGTGCCTACCCTTTGGTGGGTGAGTTTGGTCCTGAGACTTGTAGAGGCTTCCTGGTAGGAGGGACTGGTGCCAGCCCACTGTTAGGTGGATCTGTGTCTTTTCCCTCTGGTGGTCAGGGCTGTGTCAAGGGGTGTGTTTATAGTTAGCTGTGAGCTTAGTATAGCTTTAGGCACCCTGTCTTCTGATGGGTGGATCTATATTCCTATCCTGCTGGTTGTTTGGCCTGAAGCTTTCCAGCACTGGAAACTGTAGGCTGTTGGGTAAGTCTAGGTCTTGATGCCAAATGGCAACCTCTGGGAGACCTCACGGTGATCAATATTCTCTGAGTCCCCTGCCCCCAGGGTCCTTCCCCCCAACTCCACAGTGAGCCACAGTCAATGTCCACCTCTCCAGGAGACCCTCCATGCCTCATAGTAAGGTCCAGCCCTGCCTCCTATAGAGTTACTGCTTTGTGCTTGGTCACTGTGTATGTGAAACCTTATGTGCACCTTCCTGGAATGGAGTGTCTGTTTCCCCCAGTTCTGTGGATCTCCTGTACTCAAACCTGCTGGCCTTCAAACACAAATGCTTTGGGGATTTCTCCTCCCGATGCCAGACCTCAGGCTGGGGAGCCTGAGGTGGGGTTCTGGACTCTCACTCTTGTGGGAAAACCTCTGTAATATAATTATTTTCCAGTTTGTAGATTGCCCACCCTGCAGGTATGGGATTTAATTATGTCACAAAAGTCCCCCTCCTGTCAACTTGTTGTGGCTTCTTCTTTGCCTTTGAATGTAAAATATCTTTCTTGGTAGGTTCCAGTCTTTTTTATCAATGGTTGTTCCGCAGTTAGTTGTGATTTTGGTGTTTTTATGAGAGGAGGTGAGCTCAGGCCCTTCTACTCCATTTTTCCAGAACCACAGGGTTGCTTTTAGTTTGGATGTTTGCTGCCTCTTTCATGGCTGTTATCCCCTTGATATGGGGGGTGCAGGTAAAATGGACCTTGCACACTCCCAGGACAGTGGGAGCAGGGCCTGGTGCCTGCTCTAGGGTCTTCTATGGGCAGCTCCTCTCTGTACCCTCTGGGAACAGTGGGTACAGTTCCTGGCACCTGTTCATGGATTTCCTAGGGTTGGGTGGGAACCACGCCCTCCCAGGACAGTGGGCACAGGTTCTGCCACTTGCTCTTGGATTTCCTAGTGGCTGGCACTCTTTACACCCTCCCAGAAGAGTGAGAGCAGAGAATACTGCCTTCACATGGGTCTTGTAAGGGTGGCCAATTCCCACCTCTGGAGCCCACGATGGTGGTAGCAACTTGTACCACCTCTGGAGCTCCTGTAGGTGGTGTCCTGTTGTCTGAGAGTTCTCACAGGGAAAGAAGCTCTTATGGTGGTCCTGCCCCCCTCCTGTGTGCTTACAAATAATGGTGCCTTGCCTCTTTTGTGGGCCCAGTCTTCTACTGAGTACAACTTCAGCTGCCACAGCCCAGCCTCATCAAGCAGTTTCTACACAGCCAACCCTGGTCCTCTCTGAAACCTGAGCTTCAGCACCCAGCCCACACCCATTCTGACAGATGAGTGTCTCAGGCTGGGGAGCACAAGGCAGGAGTGACAACCTTCTATGCAGGTTACTCTCCATTTTACCTTCCACAAGCCAGTTGCCGTGATCTCCTCCTAGGCTCCAAAGCTCCTCCTCCATCCAGTCTGTTCTCCCTGACAGTGGGCAGATGTCCCTGGGTGTGGGAACATTTCCTCCTTCACACATCCCTCCATGGGGTGTAAGCCCCATCTTGATTTCTTCCTTTTCTTTTTTTTTTCCTACTCAGTTACAAGAAGGTTTTCTTGTCTTTTCAGAAGTCTGAGGTCTTCTGTCAGTGTTCAGTTGCTGTTCTGTGTGTATCATTCCACTTGTAGATGTATTTTTAATGTTTTTGTGGGAGAAAGTGAGCTCCATGTCCTACTCCTCCAACATATTGACCCCCACCCCCACAACTGAATTATATAACCCTGCAAATAGACTAAAGCATCTATCCAGAGATTTTTCAAAATTTCTTAACATTCTCATGTATATTTCCAACCTTATAGCCTGTTCACCTCAAGATAAAAAAAAAAAAGGGTTTAAAATTGTCTCTGATGGCAGACCCATTGACAGTTCAAGAGTAACTCAAGAAAATGCAAGAATGCTTTAGGAAGAGTCATGGTGCACTTTTCATGCATCTTCCTGTGGATTCCCCCATCCTCCCAAAGTTATCACATGAGAGGTATTTTGTCTAATAGATCAAACTGGGTTATGGAAAACATTAAAGCCATAATGTCATCTGTTTTTAAGAAAAGTTTGTATATATTCTCCCTTTCCATTTGTCACATAAGTAACAGTAGCTGGTGAACTAAGACTGTGGATAGTGTTGATATTTATTATATTCTTTTCCTTCTTCCTCTTCCTTTTCCTCTTCTCCTCCTTTGTCTTTTCTTCTTTCTTCTTCTTCTTCTTCTTCTTCTTTTTCTTCTTCTTCTTCTTCATCTTCTTCTTCTTCTTTTTCTTCTTCTTCTTCTTATTATTTATTAGTCTTCTAAGTCTATATATAGAATGGCTCTTTTATTTATGTAGTTAGAATCCTGGTAGGTAAAAGTGTTATAAGAAATTTTGAGACATTGGTTGCCGTCACAAAAGTTACCAACCCCTTGGAATGCAAATTTACTTTGGGAAATGGTGGCTATTTTTCCATATAGAGCCCAAGATCTTATGGGAAATTTGGAATAGAATCACCAAACATCCTCATATTCTAAGTTAGAGAAACTGATGGGATTTTGGCAACCCTATGCAAAATCTAATGCCAGGAAAGGCATAGGAGTACAGTGAAATAAAATTTTATTGAAGAACAAATAAGTCTAAGTAGGTGAGTTAGTTTTTAAAATATTTTAAGTAATTTTGGTATAGTATTATTTAAATAAAAATGTTTGACTAATTCTACAACTTGAGTGATGCTGAAAACTCCTGCCAGCTTGATGGTATTTGAGTTTTAGGGAAAAGTAATGGTACATGTAAGAAATAAGAGAATTCCAATTTTACAGACTAAGAATAGTTTCCAATAGTTCTGCACAAGGAAATTGACTAGCTGTGCCATACCTAATAGTAGACAAAACATCCATGAACGTATGTCCCTCAACCAAAATACTATGGAATAGGGAAATGAAACAATGGAACTGAATTTACCAGGCATGAAATGTCTCTCTTCTTGGTGAACTAAGGCAGAATAGACTCATTTTAGATTAAATAACTCAATCTAGATTTTTTAGACAATTGAGCTGGGACAGCTTTCATGAGGGAAATACTATATTTCCTGCTAATAAGACAGGTAATGGCAAAAGTGATTATTTGGAAAAATAAGAAATGTGACTATATTTTACCCCAGATCAATGGAGCTAGTCATACCAGATATATAAAACTTCTATCATCTGTATAAGATGCTGTGCTCTTCTTCTTATCCTGTAGTAGGATCAGAAGTAATAGCATCTATCTCATACTATTGTATACTGTGTAATTATGAAATAAAATTTAAAAACTAGAAAAATGACATTTCTATCTTTGATAAGGGAACCACTTATAATGAGATTTTACTTTGGTGCAGAGAGGAATTTGACTTGATCCCTCTGGATATTTCATTAACTTCCATCCTTCCATACACCTCTCTACAAAAATAAATAAATCAACAAATAAAAGATTGAATGGATTCTAATTGTCAGTAATTTTTTCTTCCAAGTTTCCATTACAAAGCAACTCAAAGTGAAATACTAAAACATGTATGGTATTCTTGAAATAGGGGTGCTAATTAGTAGAGAGTGATATTCAATTAAAAAGCCAAATCATTTATTTAATGATATCACTAGATTCTAAATTTAAACCTGACAGACCATAAAGTACTGGATATGTTTCAAGAAAATATTTTTTTTAACATCTTTATTGGAGTATAACTGTTTTACAATGGTGTGTTAGTTTCTGCTTTACAACAAAGTGAATCAGTTATACATACACATATGTTCCCATATCTCTTCCCTCTTGTGTCACCCTCCCTCCCACCCTCCCTATCCCACCCCTCTAGGTGGTCACAAAGCACCGAGCTGATCTCCCTGTGCTTTGGTAGTGTATATATGTCCCTGCCACTCTCTCACTTTGTCACAGCTTACCCTTCCCCCTCCCCATATCCTCAGGTCCATGCTCTAGTAGGTCTGTGTTTTATTCCCGTCCTACCACTAATCTCTACCTGACATTTTTTTTTCTTAGATTCCATATATATGTCTTAGCCTATGGTATTTGTTTTTCTCCTTCTGACTTACTTCACTCTGTATGACAGACTCCAGGTCTATCCACCTCATTACAAATAACTCAGTTTCTTTTTATGGCTGAGTAATATTCCATTGTATATATGTGCCACATCTTCTTTATCTATTCATCTGTTGATGGACACTTAGGTTGCTTCCATGTCCTGGCTATTGTAAATAGAGCTGCAATGAACATTTTGGTACCTGACTCTTTTTGAATTATGGTGTTCTCAGGGTATATGACTAGTAGTGGTATTGTGAGGTCATATGGTAGTTCTATTTGTAGTTTTTTAAGGAACCTCCATACTGTTCTCCATAGTGGCTGTTACAATTTACATTCCCCCAACAGTGTATGATGGTTCCCTTTTCTCCACACCCTCTCCAACATTTATTGTTTGTAGACTTTTTGGTTATGGCCATTCTGACCAGTGTGAGATGATATCACATTATAGTTTTGATTTGCATTTCTCTAATGGTTAATTAGGTTGAGCATTCTTTCACGTGTTTGTTGGCAACCTGTATCTCTTCTTTGCAGAAATGTGTATTTAGGTCATCTGCACATTTTTGGATTGGGTTGTTTGATTTTTTGATAGTGAGCTACTTGAGCTGCTTGTAAATTTTGGAAATTAATCCTTTGTCAGTTGCTTCATTTGCAAATATTTTCTCCCATTCTGAGGGTTGTCTATTCATCTTGTTTATGGTTTCCTTTCTTGTGCAAAAGCTTTGAAGTTTCATTAGGTCCCATTTGTTTATTTTTGGTTTTATATCCATTTATCTAGGAGGTGGGTCAAAAAGGATCTTGCTGTGATATATGTCATAGACTGTCCTGGCTATGTTTTCCTCTAAGAATTTCATAGTGTCCCGCCTTCCATTTAGGTCTTTAATCCATTTTGAGTTTATTTTTGTGTATGGTGTTAGGGAGTGTTCTAATTTCATTCTTTTACATGTAGCTGTCCAGTTTTCCCAGCACCACTTATTGAAGAGGCTATCTTTTCTCCACTGGATATTCTTGCCTCCTTTATCAAAAATAAGGTGACCATATGCGTGTGGGTTTATCTCTGGGCTTTCTCTCCTGTTCCATAGATCTATATTTCTGTTTTTGTGTCAGTACCATACTGTCTTCATTAATGTAGCTTCTAGTAGAGTCTGAAGTCCAGGAGCCTGATTCCTCCAGCTCCGTTTTTCTTTCTCAAGATTGCTTTGGCTATTCGGGTTCTTTTGTGTTTCCATAAATTGTGAAATTTTTTGTTCTAGTTCTGTAAAAAATGCCAGTGATAGTTTGATAGGGATTGCATTGAATCTGTAGATTGCTTTGGGTTGTAGAGTCATTTTCACAATGTTGATTCTTCCAATCCAAGAACATGGTATATTTCTCCACCTATTTGTATCATC
>NC_041226.1:40893493-40894030 GCF_002837175.3 Physeter macrocephalus | reverse complement strand
TGCTATTGTTTCCTTCATTTCTTTTTCATTTATTTCTGATCTGATCTTTATGATTTCTTTCCTATTGATAAATTTGGGTTTTCTTTCTTCTTCTTTCTCTAATTGCTTTAGTTGCAAAGTTAGGTTGTTTATTCAAGATGTTTCCTGTGTGTTAAATTAGGATTGTATTGCTATAAACTTCACTCTTAGAACTGCTTTTTCTGCATCCCATAGGTTTTGGGTAGTCGTGTATCCATTGTCATTTGTTCCTAAGTATTTTTTGATTTCCTCTTTGATTTCTTCAGTGATCACTTCGTTATTAAATAGGGTATTGTTTAGCCTCCATGTGTTTGTATTTTTTACAGATCTTTTCCTGTAATTGATATCTAGTCTCATAGCATTGTGGTCAGAAAAGATACTTGATACAATTTCAGTTTTCTTAAATTTACCAAGTCTTGATTTGTGACCCAAGATATGATCTATCCTGGAGAATGTTCCATGAGCACTTGAGAAAAATGTGTATTCTGTTGTTTTTGGATGGAATGTCTTATAAATATC
>NC_041226.1:40891390-40892567 GCF_002837175.3 Physeter macrocephalus | reverse complement strand
TAGGGAAGTTTTCAAATATAATCTCTTCAAATATTTTCTCGGTCCCTTTCTTTTTCTCTTCTTCTTCTGGGACCCCTATAATTCGAATGTTGGTGTGTTTAATGTTGTCCCAGAGGTCTGTGAGACTGTCCTCAGTTCTTTTCATTCTTTTTTTCTTTATTCTGCCCTGCAGTAGTTATTTCCACTATTTTATATTCCATGTCACTTATCCGTTCTTCTGCCTCAGTTATTCTGTTATTGATCCCATCTAGAGTGTTTTTAATTTCATTTATTGTGCTGCTCATTGTTGCTTCCTTCCTCTTTATTTCTTCTAGGTCCTTGTTAAATGTTTCTTGCAGTTTGTCTATTCTATTTCCAAGATTGTGGATCATCTTTACTATCATTACTCTGAATTATTTTTCAGGTAGACTGCCTATTTCCTCTTCATTTGTTATGTCTGGTGTGTTTTTATCTTGCTCCTTCATCCTCTGTGTGTTTTTCTGTCTTCTCATTTTGCTTATCTTACTGTGTTTGGGGTCTCCTTTTTGCAGGCTGCAGGTTCGTAGTTCCCGTTGTTTTTGGTGACTGTCCCCAGTGGCTAAGGTTTGTTCAGTGGGTTGAGTAGTTGGCTGGATCTTGTGTTTCTGGTTGGCAGGTCCACGTCTGGTGGTGTTTTTGGGGATGTTGGTAGCCTTATTATGATTTTAGGCAGCCTCTCTGCTAATGGATGGGGCTATAGTCTTGTCTTGCTATTTGTTGGGCATAGGGTATCCAGCACTGTACATTGCTGGTCCTTGAGTGAAGCTGGGTCTTGATGTTGAGATGGAGATGTCTGGGAGATTTTCACCGTTTGATATTGCTTGGAGCTGGGAGGTCTCTTGTGGACCAGTGTCCAGAGGTTGGTTTTCCCACCTCAGAGACATAGCCCTGATGCCTGGCTAGAGCGCCAAGAGCCTTTAATCCACATGGCTCAAAATAAAAGGGAGAAAAAATAGAAAGGAAAGAAAGAAAGGAAGGAAGGTAGGAAGGAAGGAAGGAAGGAAGGAACAAAGGAAGGAAGGTAGAAACGAAAGAAGAAATGAAGGAAGGAAGAAAGCAAGAATGGAAGGAAGGAAGGAAGAGAGGAAGAAAGGGAGGAAGGAAGAGAGGAAGGAAGGGAGGAAGAAAGGGAGGAAGAAAGGGAGGAATCAAGGAAGGT
>NC_041226.1:40887239-40891110 GCF_002837175.3 Physeter macrocephalus | reverse complement strand
AGGAAGGAGGAGAGGAAGAAAGGGAGGAAGGCAGGGAGGAAGAAAGGGAGGAAGGAAGAGAGGAAGAAAGGAAGGAAGGAAGAAAGGAGGGATGGAGGGAGGAAAGGAAGGAAGAAAGGAAGAAAGGGAGAAGACAAAATAGGATAAAATATAGTTATTAAAATAAAAAATAATTATTAAGAAAAATTTTATAAAAAAAAAAAAGGGTGGGTTAGAACCCTAGTGCAAATGGTGAAAGCAAAACTATACAGACAAAATCTCACACAGCAGCACACACATACACACTCACAAAAAGAAAAAAGGGGAAAATAATAGTATATCTTGCTCCCAAAGTCCACCTCCTCAACTTGGGATATTTCGCTGTCTATTCAGGTTTTCCACAGATGCAGGGCACTTCAAGTTGATTGTGGAGCTTTAATCTGCTGCTTCTGAGGCTGCTGGGAGAGACCTCCCCCTCTCCTCTTTGTTTGCACAGCTCCTGGGGTTCAGCTTGTGACTTGGCCCCTCCTTTGCACATAGTTCGTCTGCTCTTCGCTCAGGCAGGACGGGCTTAAAGGAGCAGCTGATTCAGGGCCCTGGCACAGGCCGGGGGGAGGGAGGGGCATGGATGCGGGGTGAGCCTGCAGCGGCAGAGGCCAGCGTGACACTGCACCAGCCTGAGGCGCGCCGCACGTTCTCCCAGTGAAGCTGTCCCTGGATCCCAGGACCCCGGCAGTGGCAGGCTGTACAGGCTCCCGGGAGGGGAGGTGTGGAGAGTGACCTGTGCTCACACACAGGCCTCTTGGTGGCGGCAGCAGCAACCCTAGGCTCCCACACCCGTCTCTGGTGTCCGCGCAGACAGCCACGGCTCGCGCCCGTTTCTGGAGCTCCTTTACGTGGTGCCCTTAATCCCCTCTCCTCGCGCCCCAGGAGGCAAAGAGGCAAGAAAAAGTCTCCTGTCTCTTCGGCAGCTCCGTGCCGGTTTCTGGAGCTCCTTTACAGGGTGTGCTTAATCCCCTCTCCTCTCGCACCAGGAAACAAGGAGGCAAGAAAAAGTCTCTTGTCTCTTCGGTAGCTCTTCGCCCGTTTCTGGAGCTCCTTTAAGCGGCGCGCTTAAACCCCTCTCCTCGCGCACCAGGATGCAAAGAGGGAAGAAAAGGTCTCTTGCCTCTTCGGCAGCTCCAGACTTCTCCTGGACTCCCTCCCGGCTAGCCGTGGTGCACTAACCCCTTCAGGATGTTTTCACTCTGCCAACTCCAGACCTCTCCCTGGGATCCGACCGAAGCCCGAGGCTCAGCTCCCAGCCCCCGCCCACCCCGGCTGGTGAGTGCTGGTCAGCACTGATCGTCTGTGAGGGAATCTCTCCGCTTTTCCCTCCACACCCTGTTGGTGCGCTCTCCTCCGCGGCTCCGAAGCTTCCCCCTTCCACCACCTGCAGTCTCCGCCTGCGAAGGGGCATCTAGTGTGGGGAAACCTTTCCTCCTTCACAGCTCCCTACCACTGGTGCAGGTCCCATCCCTATTCTTTTGTCTCTGTTTATTCTTTTTTCTTTTGCCCTGCCCATGTACGTGGGGTGTTTCTTGCCTTTTGGGAGGTCCGAGGTCTTCTGCCAGCTTTCAGTGGGTGTTCTATAGGAGCAGTTCCACGTGTAGGTGTATTTCTGATGTATCTGTGAGGAGGAAGGTGATCTCCACCTCTTACTCTTCCACCATCTTCTCTCCACCCCTCAAGAAAATATTATATTAACATTACATATATGTTTGTGCACATATGTTTATATAGATGTATTACATTTAATAAACACTATTGCCTTGATATGTTGAATAAAAATTGTAAAGTGTAAAACCCATTAGTTTAACACTATTAAACTTTAAACTCAAACAAGTCTGTTGGAGCTCATATATTTTATAAAGTCACAGGTAAAGTTTGCAAGATGGGAATGCTATAAAATTTTAATTTAATTAATTAATTTTAATTAAATTTTAATGTTATAAAATAAAATAGACTGTCATAAATATTCCAGTTAAAGAGTAAAATATAGCATATGTAAAAATAAATTTAGACTTTTGTGGACCAAATTTCATTTTTTGAGGATTAAAATATTATCCAACTTTGACCTAAACTCACATTATTAACTGAAGCTAATTCTCACACTTGACAAAATGTTATGAATATTAATTTTCCACATGTAAATTGGAAAAGAAAATCCACTTAAATAACTGTACTATATGTATTGCTAAGGAGAAAACAAGCCATGAATATATTGCCGAAATTAAATATAAATTATATAAAAATAAAATTCATAGATAAATTAAGGATTTATTTACTTTAGGCAAACAGAAATTGAAAAATACAAACAAATCTCAAATGAAAGAAGTACAGCACTAGATCAAGATACTATAAGAGTATAGATGCCAAAAAAAGAGTAAACTGAAAGTCTGTGTATTTAAAAAGTATAGTAATTAGAAAAAATGCATTGCATATCACATTTCACCAGTCCTTAGCTCAACAATTAATACATGGTTGATGTACAGTAGATGATGGATGAGTGAATGAGTAAAGCTATTGTAACGAAAGATAACTGAGGTAATTATATATGGTAGAAATCAGAGATGACCATGGTCAGAACTATAAGAAGGAGAGTTAGATCTTTTGTGGGAGAAAATAGAAATATATAATGATGGAAGTATTAATAAAAAAGATCATTAGGAAATTAGAAGTAAAAAAAAGAAGAGTGGGGCTTCCCTGGTGGCAGGGTGGTTGCGAGTCCGCCTGCCGATGCAGGGGACGCAGGTTCGTGCCCCGGTCCGGGAGGATCCCACATGGCGTGGAGCCGCTGGGCCCGTGAGCCATGGCTGCTGGGCCTGCGCGTCCGGAGCCTGTGCTCCGCGACGGGAGAGGCCACGACGGTGAGGAACTCGCGTACCGCAAAAAAAAAAAAAAGAAGAGTAAGAAACTAGTGGCGTTAGGTGATTAAACATTTTTGTGGAGGGTAATAATATGGAATGTTAAGCATTTAAAAAAATAAATTTATTTATTTATTTAATTTATTTACTTACTTACTTATGGCCGCGTTGGGTCTTCATTATTGCATGCAGGCTTTCTCTAGTTGCAGTGAGCAGGGGCTACTCTTCGTTGTGGTGCACAGGCTTCTCGTTGTGGTGGCTTCTCTTGTTGCAGAGAAAGGGCTCTAGGTGCACAGGCTTCAGTAGTTGCAGCATGTGGGCTCAGTAGTTGTGGCTCGTGAGAGCTCAGTAGTTGTGGAACATGGGCTTAGTTGCTCCTTGGCATGTGGGATCTTCCTAAACCAGAGCTCGAACACATTTTCCCTGCATTGGCAGGCATATTCTTAACCTGTTCGCCACCAGGGAAGACCTAGGCATCTTTAAAAGTCCAAGAAAATATTTCCTATGGAAAAGCTGATGTCCAAGGAGAGAATTAAAAATAAAAATTTATTTGAGCTCAAATATCTTCTAATATTAATATTTCATGAGTAGTGCAAAGAAAGCTTTTACTTTTATGTCTGTGCATACTGAAAATAACTGTAATCTGACTTCCTGATACCTGGAAAATTATTGGCTTGGGTTTTGAGTTTTGGCTTTTAGGATCATGGAATTTGAGAAAAGCATGAAAGAATTCTGAGAGTGAAATATATATAGAGAGAGGAAGAAAATAAAGAAGTCAAAGAATTATTTCAAAGAATATGGAGTGGAAAGACACAAGTTGATTATTAAGAAGCCAGGAAAGAATGTTTGAAATATACTGTGGGTTCTCCATGAATAAACATTGTAAAAATATTAAGTTAAATGTACTCTTATTATACTATTTCACTCAAAACTACACCAACGCCCACCCCCACTCGCCACCGCCACACACACTTTTTTTTTTTTTT
>NC_041226.1:40847322-40884141 GCF_002837175.3 Physeter macrocephalus | reverse complement strand
CACACAGGCCTCTTGGTGGCGGCAGCAGCAACCCTAGGCTCCCACACCCGTCTCTGGTGTCCGCGCAGACAGCCACGGCTCGCGCCCGTTTCTGGAGCTCCTTTACGTGGTGCCCTTAATCCCCTCTCCTCGCGCCCCAGGAAGCAAAGAGGCAAGAAAAAGTCTCCTGTCTCTTCGGCAGCTCCGTGCCGGTTTCTGGAGCTCCTTTACAGGGTGTGCTTAATCCCCTCTCCTCTCGCACCAGGAAACAAGGAGGCAAGAAAAAGTCTCTTGTCTCTTCGGTAGCTCTTCGCCCGTTTCTGGAGCTCCTTTAAGCGGCGCGCTTAAACCCCTCTCCTCGCGCACCAGGAAGCAAAGAGGGAAGAAAAGGTCTCTTGTCTCTTAGGCAGCTCCAGACTTCTCCACGTGTAGGTGTATTTCTGATGTATCTGTGAGGAGGAAGGTGATCTCCACCTCTTACTCTTCCACCATCTTCTCTCCACCCCTCAAGAAAATATTATATTAACATTACATATATGTTTGTGCACATATGTTTATATAGATGTATTACATTTAATAAACACTATTGCCTTGATATGTTGAATAAAAATTGTAAAGTGTAAAACCCATTAGTTTAACACTATTAAACTTTAAACTCAAACAAGTCTGTTGGAGCTCATATATTTTATAAAGTCACAGGTAAAGTTTGCAAGATGGGAATGCTATAAAATTTTAATTTAATTAATTAATTTTAATTAAATTTTAATGTTATAAAATAAAATAGACTGTCATAAATATTCCAGTTAAAGAGTAAAATATAGCATATGTAAAAATAAATTTAGACTTTTGTGGACCAAATTTCATTTTTTGAGGATTAAAATATTATCCAACTTTGACCTAAACTCACATTATTAACTGAAGCTAATTCTCACACTTGACAAAATGTTATGAATATTAATTTTCCACATGTAAATTGGAAAAGAAAATCCACTTAAATAACTGTACTATATGTATTGCTAAGGAGAAAACAAGCCATGAATATATTGCCGAAATTAAATATAAATTATATAAAAATAAAATTCATAGATAAATTAAGGATTTATTTACTTTAGGCAAACAGAAATTGAAAAATACAAACAAATCTCAAATGAAAGAAGTACAGCACTAGATCAAGATACTATAAGAGTATAGATGCCAAAAAAAGAGTAAACTGAAAGTCTGTGTATTTAAAAAGTATAGTAATTAGAAAAAATGCATTGCATATCACATTTCACCAGTCCTTAGCTCAACAATTAATACATGGTTGATGTACAGTAGATGATGGATGAGTGAATGAGTAAAGCTATTGTAACGAAAGATAACTGAGGTAATTATATATGGTAGAAATCAGAGATGACCATGGTCAGAACTATAAGAAGGAGAGTTAGATCTTTTGTGGGAGAAAATAGAAATATATAATGATGGAAGTATTAATAAAAAAGATCATTAGGAAATTAGAAGTAAAAAAAAGAAGAGTGGGGCTTCCCTGGTGGCAGGGTGGTTGCGAGTCCGCCTGCCGTTGCAGGGGACGCAGGTTCGTGCCCCGGTCCGGGAGGATCCCACATGGCGTGGAGCCGCTGGGCCCGTGAGCCATGGCTGCTGGGCCTGCGCGTCCGGAGCCTGTGCTCCGCGACGGGAGAGGCCACGACGGTGAGGAACTCGCGTACCGCAAAAAAAAAAAAAAGAAGAGTAAGAAACTAGTGGCGTTAGGTGATTAAACATTTTTGTGGAGGGTAATAATATGGAATGTTAAGCATTTAAAAAAATAAATTTATTTATTTATTTAATTTATTTACTTACTTACTTATGGCCGCGTTGGGTCTTCATTATTGCATGCATGCTTTCTCTAGTTGCAGTGAGCAGGGGCTACTCTTCGTTGTGGTGCACAGGCTTCTCGTTGTGGTGGCTTCTCTTGTTGCAGAGAAAGGGCTCTAGGTGCACAGGCTTCAGTAGTTGCAGCATGTGGGCTCAGTAGTTGTGGCTCGTGAGAGCTCAGTAGTTGTGGAACATGGGCTTAGTTGCTCCTTGGCATGTGGGATCTTCCTAAACCAGAGCTCGAACACATTTTCCCTGCATTGGCAGGCATATTCTTAACCTGTTCGCCACCAGGGAAGACCTAGGCATCTTTAAAAGTCCAAGAAAATATTTCCTATGGAAAAGCTGATGTCCAAGGAGAGAATTAAAAATAAAAATTTATTTGAGCTCAAATATCTTCTAATATTAATATTTCATGAGTAGTGCAAAGAAAGCTTTTACTTTTATGTCTGTGCATACTGAAAATAACTGTAATCTGACTTCCTGATACCTGGAAAATTATTGGCTTGGGTTTTGAGTTTTGGCTTTTAGGATCATGGAATTTGAGAAAAGCATGAAAGAATTCTGAGAGTGAAATATATATAGAGAGAGGAAGAAAATAAAGAAGTCAAAGAATTATTTCAAAGAATATGGAGTGGAAAGACACAAGTTGATTATTAAGAAGCCAGGAAAGAATGTTTGAAATATACTGTGGGTTCTCCATGAATAAACATTGTAAAAATATTAAGTTAAATGTACTCTTATTATACTATTTCACTCAAAACTACACCAACGCCCACCCCCACTCGCCACCGCCACACACACTTTTTTTTTTTTTTTTAATTTGCTGCTGCTTCCCTTGCTTAGAGAGGTAAGAGTGGGTAAGATGCTAAGAGTTGCAGCAACCAGCTAGCAACTGTGAGGGACAACACCCACAAGCTCATTACATCTATTGGAAGGATGGAGGCATATTGGATTATTAGCAGTTTCTTTCAGTTGTAGAATGGACAACAGGGCCACTAATTTGAAAATTAAGCAAATAAATGTTTTTATGATTTTAACCAATTTTAATTATGTAGTTCCTGTGTGTAGCCAAATGTTCCATATAAAATACATAATAATTATATTTGCTTATTATTTGAAATTAAGGGTTTGTGGGACTCTTATGGAAAAATATCTTGAAAATAGTCTAAAATGCAGTGTTGGGAGGAAGACAACATAAAATAATTTAAAATGAAAAGTATGAAGTTTATCTTAAGGTAATTAAAAACCATTGACAAATTACACATTTAAGTATACATATCCATGAAGTATCTACTTTGAGCCAGGCTCTTCTTTGTTTACTGGACACATTGTACCCAACAAGGAGAGAGACAAAAATCAAGTTAAAAAAAGTATATATTTAGGTAGTGATGTATAGTATATAGAAAATATACTTAAATAAGATATACACTAACATATTAAAAGAACAAAACAGAGCAGTAAAATCAAGTACTGTAGAAAATCAAAAGAAAACCAAAAAAAGTCATCTCTTAAATATCTAGGCATCATATGATTTTAGTAATTTTAAATATTACAGCTGCTGTTATAGTGAGCCTGATTTCATTATTGCTTCAAACGTTTGATAGAGTGTTAATGCCATTTTAGACTTTGTATCATTATGCAATTCAATGTTTGAACACACACAATGTCAACATGATACATATCTGTAAATATGGAATACAACAAAACACTTATGCTATGAATAATGATAGCACTGAATTGTGTTTTTTGAAGTCACTTACTCAGATCATCGCAAAATATATGCTCTCGATCATACCCATAAATACAATGTTGATATATTAAAACACCTAAGAATAATAAACAAAGTAATAAAATGACATAAAAGCATTAAGCTTAATAGCAAAAGAATGATTTAAACCATAGTCATTAATCCTTTCATTGGATAATAAATATGAGAATATTAGCTTATTATTAGTGTTATTCACTTTAGTTATTAATATCAATTTTCTAACTTCATTAACTGCAGTGCTAAAATAAATTGAATTTTTTACCTTAGAAGTCATCACTCACAATCACATAGTAGTAAAAATGAGAATTACAAAAAAGTGATGCAAAATAATATGCATATTTTATTCTCACTTTGAATAGATTATCATGAACAACCATGAGAAAGTCCAGTTAGCTAATTAACAGTTCTGTAAGAGTAACTGACTTATTTTTTTCTTTTGGAATGATAGTAAATGTTACCCAAGCTTCAAGAAAAGTATGGCAACTACATTTTCCTTACTGATTATCTCAACTATATGTTGTTCTGTGCCTAGACACTTTTTTGGGGTGCTGGAGGGGTGTTGCGGGGAGGTAGAAAAGAGCAACCACTGTCAGGGTATCTAAAATAGAGCCACTGACCAGCTGCACACCTTAGGTGAAAGCTTGACAGAATCAGTAGGACACACAGATGACTCTAGCCACACTGAAATTCTTGAAGGTACTCTTATGCCGGCTTCTCTAAATGATGCTTCCCATGCTAATATTTCTTCCTTTCCTATCTGATAATCTCCTATCTGTCTTTCTAGACTCATCTCATAAATTATTTCTATGAGACTTTCACTAATTTTTAGCTGAGTTAAATGTGTCCCTTACTGTGTTTCCACAGCACTTTGTTCAGACTCTTTTCACTACTGTGTTTATTCCCTTACTCTGCTAAACTTACTCTTCTGTGTTATGCAGTGTAAACTTCTCTTTACCTAATTTAAACCTATGAATCTCCCTGCTCCCCAACAAACAAATGAATTATCCTTCAACTCCACTTCCCCCTGAAGGTGCCTTAACACATATTTCACAGGGAAATTAGTTGTTGTCTAATAAGAGTACTCTAATTTTCCTGCAATCAGATAAAACAACCTATCTACTCACCGATTCATCCTCTTCTCCCTGCCTTTTGTAAAACTGAGGTCCTGTCCTTTGACCTCTATACAAAGGTCAATCTGTACCTGCACCTCAGATCCACCTACTCTCAGGAACCTATACTATCACTTACTTATTTTCCTCCTGTGGGAATTCAACTCTGCCTCTTACCTTGATCATTTTTATCATAATTTAAATATGCTGTTTCACAGATACCATTTATGCCAACGACTATGTTCACATACATATTTTTTCTCTTTATTAATTGACCTCTGAAGAGTATTCAGTATTTTTCAACATTCCTGTATCTTGAAAGATGCCCCTTTGCCTTCTATGGCAATACCATCACACTCCCTTTCCCCACTGATAACCACTAGTTTGTTCTCTATATGAGAGAGTTTCATTGTTTAAATTCTACATGTAGGTGATAACATAGAGTATTTGTCTTTCTCTGTCTGACTTATTTCAGTAAGCATAATACTCTAGGTCCATCAACATACTTGCAAATGGCAGAATTTCATTCTTTTTTATGGCTGAGCAGTATTACTATATATATGTATACATATATATGTATATGTATATATATATATATATATATATATATATATATATATATATATATATCTCACATCTTCTTTACCCATTTATCTGTTGATGAACACTTTGGTTGCTTCCATACCCTGGCTATTTTAAATAGTGGTGCTACAAACCTTGGGGTACATATATCTTTTTGATTTAATGTTTTCATTTTCATTAGCTATATACCGAGGAGTGGAATAGCTGGATCATGTGATAGTTCTAATTTTAGTTTTTGAGGACTCTTCATACTGTTTTTCATAGTGGATGCACAAATTTACATTCCCACCAACAGTGTACAAGGGTTCCCTTTTCTCCACATCCTAACCAAGATTTGTTATTTGTAGAGATTTTGATGATAGCCTTTCTGACAGGTGTGAGGTGATATCGCATTGTGGTTTTAATTTTCATTTCCCTGATAATTAATGATGTTGAGCATCTTTTCATGTTAACCATCTGTATGTCTTCTTTGGAGAAAAGTCTATTCAGGTCTTCAGCCCATTTATTAACTGGGTTATTTATTTATTTATTTATTTTGTGGTATGCGGGCCTCTCACTGTCGTGGGCTCTCCCATTGCAAAACATAGGCTCCGGAAACGCAAGCTCAGTGGCCATGGCTCACGGGCCCAGCCGCTCTGCGGCATGTGGGATCCTCCCGGACCGGGGCATGAACCCGCATCCCCTGCATTGGCCGGTGGACTCCCAACCACTGCACCACCAGGGAAGCCCTGTTTTTTTATATTAAGTTGTATGCGCTATTCATATACATTGGATATTAACCCTTTGGCATTTCTATCATTTGCAAATACTTTCGTCCATTTGGTAGGTTGTTTTTTCATTTTGTTGATGGTTTCCTTTGCCTTGAAAAAGCTTTCAAATTTAACTAGATCACATTTGTTTATTTTTGCTTTTATTTCTTTTGCCTTAGGAGGCATATACCAAAAAAAAAAAAAAGCTATGATTATGTCAAAGATTGTTCTGCCTATGTTTTCTTCTAGGTGTTTTATGGTTTCAGCCCTTACATTTAGGTATTTAATCCATTTTGAGTTTATTTTTGTATATAATGTGAGGAAATGTTCTAATCTCATTCTGTTATATGTAGCTGTCCAGTTTTCCCAGCACTACTTATTGAAGAGACTGTCTTTTCTCTATTGTATATTCTTGCTTTCTTGTCATAGATTAATTGACCACAGGTTCATTGGTTTATTTCTGGGATCTCTATTCTCTTCCATTGATCCATGTGTCTGTTTTTGTGCCAGTTCCATGCTGTTTTGATTACTGTAGCTTTGTAGTATAGTAAACCTAAAGTCTCCACCAAAATACTATTAGAATTAATAAATGAATTCAGTAAAAGTTCAGGATACAAGACTAATATACAGAAATCTGTTGCTTTTCTATACCCTAAAAATGAGCTCTCAGAAAGACTAAGAAAGAAAACAATCCAATCCCATTTAAAATCATATCAAAAGGAATAAAATGCCTAGAAATAAACTTACCCAAGAAAGTAAAAGACCTATACTCTGAAAACTATAAAACATTGATGAAGGAATTTGAAAATGATACAAAGAAATATAAAGATATACCATGTTCTTAGATTGGAAGAATTAGTATTTTTTAAATGTCTGTACCACCCAAAGCAATTTACTGATCTAATTCAATTCTTATCAAAGTACCCATGGCATTTTTAAAGAACTAGAACAAATGATGCTATAATTTATATGGAACCACAGAAACCCTAAATTGCCAAAGCAATTTTGAGGAAAAAATAACAAAGCTGAAGATATCATGCTTACTGACTTTCATTTTTAAAATTTTATCTCCACACTTCAGACACAATGATATTTTTTAAAGCCTGCTAAATTAACCATGTTAGTCCATACTTAAAATCTTTCTGCTTCCTGTGACCCAGGAGAAAGTCCAATATTTGTCAACTGGTGTATTCTGCCTTGTTTGAGCTATGGTTTTGTTTTTATTTCATTATCTTGTCTTTTTTTTCTAGCTTTATTGAGGTATATTAATATACAGAAAACTCTACATATTTAATGTGTACCTTTTATGGAATTTGGACATATGTATAAACTCATGATGCAGTCACCACAACCAAGGTAATAAACATTTCCATCATGTCCAAAAGATTTATTGTGTTCCCTTTTTTTTTTTTTCTTGGGTGTGTGTGTGGTAAGAACACAATATGAGATCTATCCTCTTAAGAAATTTTTAAGTGTACAACACCATTTTGTTTGAGCTTGTCTTATCCTGATCTCTGCAGCTTCATCTTGGACCACTATTCTCCAATTTGTCAGAGCTCTAGTCACACTGGACACTCTCTGTTCATTAAATATACCATGTCTCCTCCTACTACATGTCTAGAACATATCTCTTCTACTTTTTATTCAGTAAATCCCTACTCATCTCACACATATCAATTCAACTGTTTTGTCTTCATGAAAGTTTTTACTGACTCAGATTACCAAGTCTCTTTAAAAGTTTGTCTCTTCTCTTCATGACTTTTATCACCTTTGACATTTTATATTTTTCTGTGTAATCATTTAATTTCTATCTGTTTCTTTATATATACCCTAAACTCCAGGAAGGCATGGACTATACATACCTTTCTTCTCTTCTTTGCCAAGTGTAAGAGCCAAGCATAGTGTTTGAAATATAGTAGGTAATCAATTATATTTGTTGCATATATTATTTTGAAATTTTAAATTTCTACTTCTTTCTTTCTTCCTCCTTTAAGCTCAGAGATGATGAAATTATTCATTTTGAATAAACAGTTCCTCACATCTACTAAGAAAAAAACCACTTTTTTCATTAAGGTTGGTTGGAAATGTAAGGGGAAGAATATATTAAGGAAATGAGATAGTTATTGTAAATCCTTCAGAAGATTTTGTTTCTTATAATTACAATGACATCTAATAGAACAACACTGAATTTGAAATAGCTCCTTTTTCCATTTGTTTTTACAAGTGCATTATACTTTGGTTTATTTTCCATTACCATTTTTAATTTCTGAAGTAATTTAAATATCTTACATAGGGCTGTTGAGGTGAATAAAAGAAGGAATCACTATACAGAAGAATTATTTATTTCTGGTACCTGACTCTTGTAAATAACTCATTTTCAAGCTGGCAAATGGTAGAGAAGCAGCATTGCCTTGTGTTCTCCTGAGCCTATTAATTAACACCATCTCTAATAAAATTTTTATAAAAATTGAGGAATTAGTGTATCTAATCTTCAAATTTAAATTCTCTCTTTGAACTTAAAAACAAATGATGATACCTTTTCATGTTTAATAATACAAATTAGAAAATAATTTTGATTCTATTGTAAACATTAATTTAATCCCTGAATTAGAAAAAAACAATATAAATACCTCACCATTATAAAATGAGACCTATAATATGCCAGGTGTATATATATTAATATCATGAGAATTGACATTATACTTAAAATAAAACTATTTAATGTTTGAATTGAGAACTTGAATGTCAACGTTTTCTCGGATATTTGTAAATAATGCTGAGAAAATATCTTGACAGTCTGGACTGAAATGTGTTCATTAAAAACCAAATACTACTCATGATATAAAATATTATTCTCACTGCTCTCTGTTGCTATTATTCATTCTCTCAAATATAATCTTTATTACAAGTGGAGAATGAACCAACTACATCACTGCAGTTTGTGTCAGGAAGATAAAAAAATGTTCCCAATTTGGTGTTCCCCAAGTGTGAATTAGTCAGGCAGAATTAATGGAGCTATCTATCACTTCCAGCTCTCCTCTGTGAGCAGGAAGCAGTAGATGACCCAGCTGACTCAGCTCAGCTAGTTTGTTACTCATATGCTGAATGCAATGTCATTATGGTAGATGTGTCACAGAGGTCTAAGGCTCATTTGGGCAAAGGTATCTGAACTACCATGTCAATCTATAGGTGATTCTTGCAGCATAGTTCTTAATTTAAATGGTGTAGTTGGAAAAATCATGAATTCAAATTGTGGATAGAAATGAAAATTTCTAGCAACAAACTCCAAAATGGATTTAGTCACTGCTGTTATAAATGGGAAAAAATGGGGGAAATAGTCAATAGTTCCAATCAATCTGTGATATAAATAACCAATCAAACAAGCCAGATAGACAATTAGATCATAATCAGTACTTGCTGAAAATATCTTGGACAAAATTACTAAGATAAAATTATTTAAAAAGGACAATTACTTCAAAACTTAAACTCAGGTTGATTAACATTTCCTAATATATTTGTACCACTGGTGGTTTACTAATTACCAAAAACTTCATATCAAAAAATATCACTGACTATGGAAGCTAAATGCCAAAAGTTTGCCTTATACATCTTTTTCCATAATTTCCCAAATTTGAGAAGTTCAATAAATGTGGGAAAATGTTGAGAAAAAGACTGAACAGATAAAATGATGTGTACTGCTATATTCTTATCTTCCATGCCCAATCCAACCCCATATGAATTATACCATTTTATACTTTTGAAGTATTTAATTCCTTGGGTGTAGGACTTTTTGTCATTTCTTTCCCTTTCCCTAGATTCCATCATTTTTGAATAATGTAGAGATCTAAGCATGTGCCATCTTTGACATGTCAGAATGATTATTTCTAGAGAACTGTCAAGTTATATCAACTTTCATCCTATGTTAAAGCTTGAACTGGAGTATTTAATTCAAGGACTGCCTTTCTGAATTTGACAGTATGACACTAAGAATCTAGTGATAGATGTGAGATATACACCTGGAATTTGAATGATTTCCTGAATGTTTGGAATCTGAATATAAATGTTAATAAATGTATTAGTGCTAATACTAAATTAATATAAACATTATTTTGGTGTACAGGAGTGCATTTTGAAACTTTTCAAATTGACATTTTCATATCAAATTGAATATGTGTGAGATTATTCCTTTAGTCTATGTTAAAAGCAACACACAAATTTATATTCTATATTTTATTGTATTTATTGTTATTTATTTCAAAATATATTTTAAACAAATCAGGCTGTTTTAGAACTATTTAAAATATTCTTTTAAACCTCATTTTATTTTTAAAAATCTATAGGCTCACCATTTAAGGGTTTATCTCTCCCTCTCCCAGGACATAATATATGACAGAAATAAATGTTAAATTCAAAGAACACCTAAACCCAGATCATCTTTGGAGGATGTGGGGCAATAAGAGTAAAAGTAGCAATTTTTCATTCAATGATTTTTTTTTTCTTTCAGAAAAAGCTTAACATATTTTTAAAGTGATGAATATAGCAACTTAAGCTGAAAAACTGGTCAGTGCATTTCAGAATACTAAAATAGAAGATTTGCTAACCAAATTCCAAATACACTATAGAGACAAAATAGCTCAGTCTCACAGCATATATTTATGTTGTAATGATTAGTTTTCATGATAGGTTAAAAAAAAATGCTCCATAATGCACCCTGTAGAAAGCAGTGAAAAATCTAGGGAAAAAATAAGTAAAATATTATCCTGTAGAACATTTCCCCAATACTAAATTTAATGAGAAATATATAAAGGTTCCCATATTATATCAGGATTAATTAGGTACATTTTCATGATGCGAAATTTGGATTTTTAAAACTTTTTTGAGGGGAACTTAGACAAAATAGATAAACCTAAATGTACAGGTTAGCAAATGAATGTAATGAGAAACCATGAAACTACCATTCAAGTCAAAAAAATAAATATTTCCAGTACTCAGAGGCCCCTATGTGATTCTCTTCTTGATCACAATAATCTTGTATCTTGACTTTTATTGTTATTAATTCTGTGCTCTTCTCTATAGTTTTATTATCTAATTACGTCTGCATGATATATCTATGCATCAGTCAGGGTTCGGTCTCAGAACCAGAAGCAGAATAAGATGTATATTAAGAGTTTTAATCCAAGAAATTTGCATATGCAATTGTGGGAGATGATTAGGCAAGTTTAAAATCCATAGGGCCGGCCTGAGGAAGGGCAGGCTGGATGAATTTAAGTTGCTAACAACAAACATAACTTCTTCCTCATCAGGGAAACCTCAGTCCTGCTGCTTTTAAGGCTGTCCAACTGATTGAGTCAAGGCACTCAGATTATCTAGGACACTCTCCCTTACGGAAAGTCAACAAATTATGGATGTTAACCACATCTACAAAATGCCTTCACAACCATAGCTGGAATAGTGCTTGATTGAATAACTGGGGACTATTGCCTGAGCAAGCTGACATATGAAAAGGTCATCACAGCATGTAAGCCTATGTATGCATGAATTAGCTGTACCTACTTTTTAACTTTATTTGAATTTATTTTTGCAGAATATATTCTTTTCTGTTTACCTACTCCTGCTCAATATTATTCTTCAAAATTCTGCCATGTGGGGGCTTCCCTGGTGGCGCAGTGGTTGCGCGTCCGCCTGCCGATGCAGGGGAACCGGGTTCGCGCCCTGGTCTGGGAGGATCCCACATGCCGTGGAGCGCCTGGGCCCGTGCGCCACGGCCGCCCACACACACACACAAAAAAAAAAAAAAAAAAAAATTCTGCCATGTTGTTGCTTGTAGTTGTTTTTTGTTTGTTAGTTTTGTTTATTATAAACCATGACACAATTATTTGTTCTCTGAATGTACATTTCGGTAATTTTCCATTTGGGGTAATAATAAACAATTCTTCTGTGAGTGTTCTTCAATATTAGTATCTTGATACACAAAAGAATACATCTCTGCACCATACATATCTAGAAACGAATCACCAGGTCATAGGGTATGCAGATCTTTTACCTGACCCAGTTAAAGAAAAATTACTTTGACACTTGTTACAATACAATTTATCCAGGGACTGTTGTAATATGTGTCAAATCTATTGCAGTAAGGAAGAGAGATTCAGCTTAACTCCAAAGACAGCAAGGACATGGGGTATTGATAGTCAAGGAGTGAAGTGGAGGGGTGAGTGGATGGAAAATTACTTAGAGGAGACATTAAGCATAAGGGGATTCTAGCTAAACTGACCTAAAAGAATTCATAATAAAGGCAGGCCAGGGATTTAGATATCAAGAGTGGAGAATGACTACCAGATATCAAGGGTGAGGGATTCTCACTATAATGATTTAGCAGGATTTTTGCTTAAGGCAGGCCAATTCAAGGCTTAGTCCAGAAGAGGGCTCAGAGGAGCCTGACTAGAGTTTGGTCAAGGAAAGATTTGTTATCACCAGATAATGCCAAACTCTTTTCCAAAGTAAAGGTACCAATTAACACTCCTCTACAGAAGTGCATGAGAATTTATTTTGCTCAACAAACTTGTCAATAATTGAACTTCTCAATGTTAGCCATACTTGTGGGGATCTAAAATCACTGATTTTCTTTTTCTTTTTCTTGATTACTAATGAGGGGTGCCACATTTCCATATGTTTATAGGTCTTTTGGATTTTCATTTTTATAACGTGTGTATATAAGTTTTTACCTATTGGTTTGTGTGTCTTTTATATAATGATTTTTGAGGGGTTCTGTGTGGATATGAGCCCCTTGTCAGTGTTTGGGAATATCATCTCAGCCTCTCTGTTACAAGTTTACATTCATTTAATGTTTTTTTTTTTTAAATAAGAAGTTCTTAGTTTAATGCATTCAAATTTATCAATCATTTTCTTTAAAGTTTCTGCTTTTTCTGTCAGTTTAGGAATCTTTCACTACACAGATGTCATGAAGTTATTTTCATTTATTAGTTAATTTATTTCCTTTTGCTCTGTAAAGACATGTTTATCATAAGACTAACATCCATATCTCTGTAAGCCTGTTTCTAGTTTCTCTTTATTCTATTTCATTGGTTTACTATACTATCCCTGTACCAATATTATAGGGTCTTGACTAAATAGTTTTATATCTTAATATCTGATAGAACAAGTCTTTTCATCCCTTTCTTCTTCTATCATAGGTCTTGACTCTTCTTGATTGTTTGAAATGCCATATAAATCTTACAATTTGTTTAATTCCACAAATAAACTGTTCAGGTTTTGTTTGGATAGCCTTTGATTTATGTCTCAGTTTGAGAATTGACATTGGGTTTGTGGGTGGGCGACTAAGCAGACTTCCACTATCTAATCATGCTTTTATTCCCTAAACCTCTTCCCTCTATTGTGCCTCCTTGACAATACCTGCAAAAAAAATAAATAAATTTTAAAAAGAATGTCTTGTAGCTCTCAGAACCTTTGGGAGGAGTAGAGAATAATGTTTGCAACCCAGAATTTCTCTGGTTCCGTCTACTTAAGAAATTTAAAGACTGGATTTAAAAAGTCTATATTTAAGCAGTTAAAGAATTGAATCAGGTGTTTGTCTTAAATAACTATTCCTTCACACTAAGAAATTATAGTTCTTCTCATGGTCTTTGATTATTTATTTTACTAATGTCATCAAATACAGACCCCAGTGTTCTCCTATGTGATTCAGGTAAACATGAGCCATCAACCTTCCCTCCATTGTCAAATAATTGAAATGTTTTGTACTCTAGTTTAGGATTTTCTCTTCAATAATACTGTGACAGACTCTATGGATATTATTAGCTGAAGATGTTTCAAAAGAGGTCAGTAAGGTCGAATGACAGAGAAGGAAATAAAAAGAGCAATATTATCACTCAAGGTACAAAGGTAGAAGAAATAAAACAATTTGAGGTTAGTGAAAAACTTACCCATGTGGGTAAAGAGTTAGGGATTACATGCTGTACAATTTGCAAATCAGCAAAAAAAAAAAAAATCCTGCTGTAAATAATACAAATCTTGAAACATATGCTTACCCTGAGATTTATTTTGTAAATGGTTTTGCTATTAAGATTTGAAAATATCTGTATAATTATCATTTTCTTTCTAATACATATTTAAATTTTCTACCCTTAATTTTATCATTTAAATTTTCCAGTGGCAGTTTTTACTTTTGATTAAATGGGTCTCACTTTTAATGATGGAAATTGGTACAAAGCAGGATTTGATTAATAGAAATCCACCCTCCATTAAACAATCATGAAAATGTTCCTAATATCTTAATAGAACTTGGAGAAAGCCACTTAGAGTTATAACTATGTTTAGTATTTATTACAAATTTCTATTTCTTGACTTTCTACCACATATAAAATAACTATAGCAAAATTTATTTTAGAAATGGGGAAATAATTATTTTGTTTCAAAGAAAATTATTATTGCTCTTATGAACTATTGTAAATTTAAATGACTTAATAAATGAACATGCCCTGTAGTAACCACTTTATTCTCATCAACTTTTTAGGAATATTATATTTAGCTGTAATGAGGAAAACGGTCATCATAAGTATTATTTATAAGAAATAACAATATAATACTTCCAAATGAATGAAAAATGTTCACTATGTCTTATAGTGGGGAATTTCACATTTAATTTAACTGGCAAATTATCAATTAACTGAAAAATAAATGCATTAAATATACTTCTTAAACTGCAGAATTACTTAAAAGGTAATTGCACCTCTTCAGGGTGCCTTTAACCATAGTTAATTATTACTATAATGTGGAGTTGCTATTTCACTGCATTTTTAATAAGGGTCCAAAACCACCTTTGGAATTTACCCCCTTGTGTGTCTTCACCAGATATTTAAATCGTTTTCTAATGACATGCATTATAAAGGATTTAGCAACTAAGGCAAAAATCATTAAACCTTCCATTTTCATTTACAGAGTTTCTCATTGTTAATCCATGCTTTAGTTCCAAACTGTTTAAACCATTTGTTTTCCTTCTACTGACTTTCACACATTCTGGAAAAAACCTTGGGAAAACACTTATGGCTAACATTTTAGTAACAATTTTATTAAAAAATTTTCCTCAAGGCTCTATTGTAATAAAGATATCAAAACAGGTAGAAACTATGCTTCCTCTCTAATCACTTACTAAAAGATATTCTCTATGATCATTTGGGCTATTCCTTTATCTATTGAATAAAATGAAGCAATGGGAAAATATGAGGATAGACCCATTGTGTGAGTTGCCTCAAGTTTATACAATCTGTGGAGGCCTTTTTAAGAGAACTAACAAACAGAAATCGTATGTGTGTCATAAGGACAAGTAAAAAATCAAAAATCACAGAGTATTAATTCTCCTTGTTGAAACTGAGGAAAGAAACTCCCTCCCCTTTTTTTTTCTTAGGGCCTTTATTTTAGAAAACATGTTAGTACTTTCCACTCTCTTTAAAATGTCTATATAGGTTGCTACCAGCAGCTTCTGCAAAGAAAGAGATCCCAAACACGCTGCCACTGGTGCCTAGTCCCCAGGGAGCTCCTCCTCTTTGGGGACTCTCCCAGACCAGCAGCTGTGTGTCTGACAGGGTACTCATGCTCCGGCCTATGCCTCTGAGGTGGGAGAGCCGAGCTCAGGACATTGGTCCACCAGAGACCTCCCAACACCATGTAATATCAAATAGTGAAAGGCCTCCCAGAGATCTCCATCAAATGCTAAGACCTATCTCCACTCAATGACCAGCAAGCTACAGTGCTAGAAAACCTATGCCAAACAACTAGCAAGAAAGACAGGAACACAACCCCCCACCCATTAGTAGACAGACTGACTAAAATCATCATAAGGTCACAAACACCTCAAAACACACCACTGGGTGAGGTCCTGCCCACCAGAAAGAAAAGATCCAGCCTCAAACACCAGAACACAGGCACCAGTCTCTGCCACAAGGAAGCCTACACAACCCACTGAACCACCTTACCCACTGGGGGCAGACACCAAAATCAATGGGAAGTACGAACATGCAGCCTGTGAAAAGACCACACACCCAGTAAGTTAACCAAAATGAGAAGACTGAGAAACACACAACAGATGAAGGAGCAAGAAAAAACCCACCATACCAAACAAATGAAGAGAAAATAGGCAGTCTACCTGAAAAAGGATTCAGAGTAATGACAGTAAAGATGATCCAAAATCTTGAAAATAGAATGCAGAAAAGACAAGAAACACTTAACAAGAAACTAGAAGAACTAAAGAGCAAGCAAATAATGATGAAGAACACAATAAATGAAATTAAAAATTCTCTAGAAGGAATCAATAGCAGAATAACTGAGGCAGAAGAGCACAAAAGTGACCTGGAAGATAAAATATGGGAAATAACTACCACAGAGCAGAATAAAGAAAACAGAATGAAAAGAATTGAGGACAGTCTCAGAGACCTCTGGGACAAAATTAAATGCACCAACATTTGAATTACAGGGGTTCAAGAAGAAGAAGAGAAAAAAAAAGGGACTGAGAAAATATTTGAAGAGATTATAGTTGAAAACTTCTTTAATATGGGATAGGAAATAGTCAAGTCCAGGAAGTGCTGAGAGTCCCATAAAGGAAAAATCCATAAGAAACATGCCAAGATACATATTAATCAAACTATCAAAAATTAAATACAAAGAAAAAATATTAAAAGCAGCAAGGGAAAAGCAACAAATAACATACAAGGGAATCCCCATAAGGTAAACAACTGATCATTAAGCAGAAACTCTGCAAGCCAGAAGGGAGTGGCAGGACATATTTAAAGTGCTGAAAGGGAAAAAAACTACAACAAAGATTTCTCTACCTCGCAAGGATCTCATTCAGATACGATGGAGAAATTAAAACCTTTACAGACAAGCAAAAGCTAAGAGAATTCAGCACCATGAAACCAGTTTTAGAACAAATGCTAAAGAAACTTCTCTAGGCAGGAAACACAAGAGAAGGAAAAGACCTACAATAACAAACCCCCCAAAATTAAGAAAATGGTATTAGGAACATACATATAAATAACTACCTTAAATGTAAATGGATTAAATGCTACAACCAAAAGACATAGACTGGGTGAATGGATACAAAAAGAAGAACTGTGTATATGCTGTCTACAAGAGATGTACTTCAGACCTAGGGACACATGCAGACTGAAAGTGAGGTATTGGAAAAAGATATTCCATGCAAATGAAAATCAAAAGAAATCTGGAGTAACAATTCTCATATCAGACAAAATAGTCTTTAAAATAAAGACTATTACAACATACAAAGAAGGACACTACATAAAGATACAGGGATCAGTCCAAGAAGAAGATGTAACAATTGTAAATATTTAGGCACCCAACATAGGAGCACCTCAATACATAAGGCAAATGCTAACAGCCATAAAATAGGAAATCTACAGGAACACAATCATAGTAGGGGACTTTAACACCCCTCTTTCACCAATGGGCATATCATCCAAAATGAAAATAAATAAGGAAACACAAGTTTTAAATGATACATTAAACAAGATGGACTTAATTGACATTTATAGGACATTCCATCCAAAAACAACAAAATACACTTTCTTCTCAAATGCTCATGGAACATTCTCCAGTATAGATCATATCTTGGAACATAAATCAAGCCTTGGTAAATTTAATAAAATTGAAATTGCATCAAGTAACTTTTCTGACCACAATGCTATAAGACTAGATATCAATTACAGGTAAAAAATACAACACATGGGGGCAAAACAATATGCTACTAAATAACCAAGAGATCACTGAAGAAATCAAAGAGTAAATCAAAAGATACCTAGAAACAAACGAGAATGGAAACACAATGACCCAAAACCTATAGGATTCAGCAAAAACAGTTCTAAGAGGGAAGTTTATAGCAATATAATCCTACCTCAGGAAACAAGAAACATCTCAAATAAACAACCGAAACTTATGCCTAAAGCAATTAGAAAAAGAAGAACGAAAAACCCCAAAGTTAGCAGAAGGAAAGAAGTCATAAAGACCAGATCAGAAATAAATGAAAAAGAAATGAAGGAAACTATATAACATAACTATATAAACATCAATAAAACTGAAAGCTGGTTCTTTGAGAAGCTAAACAAAATTGATAAACCATTAGCCAGACTCATCAAGAAAAAAAGGGAGATGACTCAAAGCAACAGAATTAGAAATGAAAAAGGAGAACTAACAACTGACACTGCAGAAATACAAAGGATCATGAGCAATTACTACAAAAAACTATATGCCAATAAAATGGAGAACCTGGTAGAAATGGACAAATTCTTAGGAAAGCACAACCTTCTGAGACTGAACAAGGAAGAAATAGAGAATATAAACTGACCAATCACAAGCACGGAAATTGAGACTGTGATTAAAAATTTTCCGACAAACAAAAGCCCAGGAGCAGATGGCTTCACAGGCAAATTCTATCAAACATTTAGAAAACAGCTAACATCTACCCTTCTCAAACTCTTCCAAAATATAGCAGAGGGAGGAACACTCTCAAAGTCATTCTGCAAGGCTACCATCACCCTGATACCAAACCAGAAAAACATATCACAAAGAAAGAAAATTATGGCCTATTATCACTGATGAACATAGATGCAAAAATCCTCAACAAAATACTAGCAAACAGAATCCAACAGCACATTAAAAGGATCATACAACATGATCAAGTGGGGTTTATTCCAGGAATGCAAGGATTCTTCAAAATACACAAATCAATCAGTGTGATAAACTATATTAACAAACTGAAGGATAAAAAAGATATAATCATCTCAATAGATGCAGAGAAAGCTTTCAACAAAATTCAACATCATTTATGATAAAAAAACCCTCCAGAAAGTAGGCATAGAGGGAACTTACCTCAACATAATGAAGGTCACGTATGACAAACCCACAGGCAACATCGTTCTCTATGGTGAAAAATTGAATGCATTTCCTCTAAGATCAGGAAGAAGACAAGGATGGCGATTCTCACAACTATTATTCAACATAGTTTTGGAAGTTTTAGCCACAGCAATCAGAGAAGAAAAATAAATAAAAGGAATAAGGAAATTAAAGATCATACAAACGGATGGAGAGATATACCATGTTGTTGGATTGGAAGAATCAACATTGTGAAAAGTGGCATGATACAAAATAAGTTCACAGAAATCTCTTGCATTCCTATACACTAATGATGAAATATCTGAAGGAGAAATGAAGGAAACACTCCCATTTACCATTGCAACAACAAGAATAAAATACCTAGGAATAAAGCTACCTAAGGAGACAAAAGACTTGTATGCAGAAAACTATAAGATACTGATGAAAGAAATTAAAGATGATACAAACGGATGGAGAGATATACCATGTTGTTGGATTGGAAGAATCAACATTGTGAAAATGACTATACTACCCAAAGCAATCTAAAGATCCATTGCAATCTCTATCAAACTACCAATGGCATTTTTTACAGAACTAGAAAAAAATAACAAAACTTCACAATTTGTATGGAAACACAAAAAACCCTGAATAGCCACAGCAAACCTGAGAAAGAAAAACGAGCTGGAGGAATCAGGCTCCTGGATATCAGATTATACTACAAAACTACAGTAATCAAGACAGTATGGGGTATGGTACTGACACAAAAACAGAAATATACATCAATGGAACAGGATAGATAGCCCAGAGATAAACCCACGAACCTATGGTCACCTTATCTTTGATAAAAGAGCTAAGAATATACAATGGAGAAAAGACAGCCACTTCACTATGTGGTGCTGGGAAAACTGGACAGCTACATGTAAAAGAATGAAATTAGAACACTCCTTAACACCATACACAAAAATAAACCGAAAATGGATTCAAGACCTAAATGTAAGGCTAGACACTATAAAACTCTTAGAGGAAAACATAGGCAGAACATTTTATGACATAAATCACAGCAAGACCCTTTTTGATCCAACTCCTAGAGTAATGGTAATAAAAACAAAAATAAACAAATGGGACCTAATGAAACTTAAAAGCTTTTGCACAGCAAAGGAAACAATGAACAAGACAAAAAGACAACCTCAGATGGGAGAAAATATTTGCAAATGAAACAACTGACAAAGGATTAATCTGTAAAATTTACAAGCAGCACATGCAGCTCAATATCAAAAAAACAAACAACCCAATCAAAAAATGGGCAGAAGAGCTAAACAGACATTTCTCCAAAGAAGATTGCGACCAAACATATGAAAGGATGCTCAGCATCACTAATCATTAGAGAAATGCAAATCAAAACAACCATGAGGTATCACCTCACACCAGTCAGAATGGCCATCATTAAAAATCTACAAACAATAAATGCTGGAGAGGGTGTGGAGAAAAGGGACCCCTCTTGCACTGTTCGTGGGAATGTAAATTGATACAGCCACTATGGAGAACAGTATGGAGATTCCTTAACAAACTAAAAATAGGACTACAATACAACCCAGCATCCCACTACTGAGCATATACCCTGAGAAAACCGTAATTCAGAAAGAGTCACATACCACAATATTCATTGCAGCTCTATGTACAGTAGCCAAGACATGGAAGCAACATAAGTGTCCATCAACAGATGAATGGGTAAAGAAGATGTAGCCATATATACAATGGACTATTACTCAGCCATAAAAATAAATGAAATTGAGTTATTTGTAGTGAGGTGGATGGACCTAGAGTCTGTCATACAAAGTGAAGTAATTCAGAAAGAGAAAAACAAATACTGTATGCTAACACGTATACATGGAATCTAAAAAAAAAAAAAGTTCTTAACAACCTAGGGGTAGGACAGCAATAAAGATGCAGAGAAAGAGAATGGACTTTTAGGGCATGGGGAGGGGGAATGGTAAACTGGGACGAAGTGAGAGTGTGGCATGGACATACGTACACTACCAAATGTAAAATAGATAGCTAGTGGGAAGAAGCTGCATAGCATTGGGAGATCAGCTTGGTGCTTGGTGACCACCTAGAGGAGTGGGATAGGGAGGTGGGAGGGAGACAGAAGAGGGAGGATATATGGGGATATATGTATATGTATAGCTGATTCACTTTGTTATAAAGCAGAAACTAACACACCATTGTAATGCAATTATACTCCAATAAAGATGTTAAAAAAATGTCTATATAACCTTTTGAGTACTAGATAGGCCTTTTGTCAGCTTTATGACCCAGGAAAGTCTTTCTCAAGGACCTGAGAGCCATCGCTTTCAAGTGTAAAGAAGACAACACACCTATCTCCCAGTATCTGTGTAAGATTAGGAGCCTAACTTCCTGAGTCCCTTGTTCCAAGTCTCAATACTACATCTTGTCATGAAGGTGAGAAGTTTATTTGTTCTCTAAATAAATTATATTAGCTAACATAGATGATCACCCCAATTACTGGGTAAATTTAGGGTGAACTATGTGTTGCATAGAATGCTGTCAAGATTTCTTACTTAAGGACTACTTATTGTTTATCTTGAAAATATGTTTGTAATGGGTTGTGTCTCCTTGGCTACATAAAAGGGTGAAATTTCTGTGTTTACAATCTCTTCAGTGAATTTACTGTAATGTGCATCACATTCTGGTGTAACACTTATTCAGCAATAAAAGTGGAGACAATTTATGGGTTGGGATAAGATTTTGTTTTTTTATTTATATTTTCCTAAAAGTGTCTAGAGCAATCTTTTCCCAAACTGGACACACACACGTCATCAGCAACAAGATGGAGAAATATAACACAACATCTTCAAAGATGCTGTATGCTTCCTTCCATTTACCATAACCATCTCCAAGGAGGAATCAGGCAAAACAGACTCTTTAGATATGGGAATTCAGGAAACATTGATTCTAAAAATATATCCAAGCAACAATCTTGCACAATAATAAGTCCACACTTTAAAAAGCTGTTTAAAGGTAGTTGGAGAAAGGGGGAGGGGGAGTTTTCCATTTTATATAAATTATAACTGTGATGTGGCTAATAGTAGGATTTGTTGAAGGTATTTTTTAAAAATCAACAATAAAAAATAATTAGACACTTCTACAAAAGCAAACTAGTGAAGAAAAACGTTCAACATTTAGTAATTTGGAGTATGGCAAATTTTTGAGCAATTGATGGAGAATAGGAAAATATATTACATTTGACCTTGATGCTTGAAATATTATTCAAGTGCACAGTATTTATGACATGAAATTTGAAGCTATTAAATTATATTAGTCTGAAAGCCCCCTGAGGACAGGGGCATTTTTGTTTCTTTGTTTACCAGTTTTTTCTCTGCTGAACCCTCTTTGACTAAACAGTGCTTGGCATATAGTAGCTACTCAATACATATCTATTGACTAAGAAAATGACAGGCAATCTTATCCTTCTATAGAGACCTTTAAATAAAGATTTATATAAACTTTATGGAATGAGAAACCAAATTTTAATAGTATTGTGTATTGTTACAAGAGTAATCAATAAAACATTTAAAAATCATACCATAGTATAATGTTAAAACACTTTAAATGTGAAATGAATGAGGACTATTATTTGGGTAGATTAGAGGTTAAACATTTTTTCCTTATACAGCACCAATAGTTAAATCTGGAATCATTGCCATAGTAATGTTTTTAGGGCTAGGACCTTATCTACCTCTAAATGTGTAAAAAGCATGCAAACAGATAGTGTTTAGGGCACTAGACAGGGTGTAGGGCACTATATAAAATGAGTTGTTTTTCATTACAAACTTTTATTATTTGATTTTTCTTCCATGTGTGTCTAATATTTTGGTATAAATTAGTAAAACAAGAAAATAAATTAGGTAAATGGAGGTAATAAAAGCAGACAATCATTGCTAAAAATTCTTAACTGGGCTTTTTCCTTGTATAAATGTAGATATTTAAGCATTATTTGGTCTTTACCATAATGGTTGTCTTTATGGCTTGAATTAATTTTAACTCAACATTTAAAAATTACTTTAGACCTTTTTCATTTTCCTATTTAGACTTGTAGCTTTAAGAATTTAGGCTATTAGTCCTTTTGGAATATTACTTGTTCTACCCTACAAATTCTCACTTTTCCTTTTCAGAGTCCCCTAAAGAGACATCAGTGCAAAAAAGAACAGTAGAGAAAGAAATTATCCATTTGTTAATGAAGACCCATTAACATTCATTGAACCTAGAATTTCTCTGACTTTTGATGTTGAGTTTGAGTTTAGGCTAGAAACCTACATGAGTTGTTTATTGCTCCATCACATTCTACCTTGCTCCCTTGAAAGCAGACTTCAGTTCACCTAAGCAAGAAAGAACATAGGTGAGGAACTGAAACTGACAGATCAGGTCAATGGGACCAGGCACAGTCCAGGGACTGCTTACATCATGGAAGACCAAGGCCTCTGCCTCTGTGACCAGGAAAAGAAAAGGTTGTGTATGGCCTATGTTTGTCCAGTGAAGGCAGAATATTTCATACTCTTTGCCACAGAAAATGGAAATGAGCCCACTCAAAGAACAGTATCATTCTTAAATGCAGAATTTCTTCTTACTGAAAGTGAGACCTAACACTTGGCAAACTGAGACTTAGAATTGCAACTCTCTGTGACAGCACTGAAATGGAGGTAAAGAAAGATAAAAATCTTGAATGGATGCATGTCAACCCTGCTAGCTGTGTTGGAAATAAGAATACAGGAGTAGAAATATCCACACTCTTCTTAAAACTTAGGACATATTATGTGCCTAGGTCTCTGAGTTAGCCAAAGTTTCCCAACCCCCCACCACAACCCTGTAAGATAATATTTATTCCTAAAGAAAACAACAACAACAACAACAACAACACTGTATCTATTTGGTGAAACAAATACTTAAGAAACAATGGTAGGCAAGATTGACAAAGTATAGTGGGAGTGGTACCTCAACTAGATCTTTAAAAATAACCAAGATATGGAAACAACCAAGTATTTCTTAATGGATGAATGGATAAATGGAATATTATTCAACCATGAGAAATAAGGAAATCACGCTATTTGCAACAGCATGGATGGAACTTGAAGGCATTATGCTTAGTGAAATAAGGCTGACAAAGAAAGAAAAATATTGTGTGGTATAACTTATATGTAGAATCCGAGGAAATAAAAGTAAAACTCCTAGATACAGAGAGTAGAAAAGTAGTCGCCAGAGGCTGGGGTGGGAGTGGATCTAATGTAAAACACAATGAGTGTAGCTGATAACACTATATTTCATAATTGAAATTTGCTAAGAGAGTAGAACTTAAATGTTCTCACCAAAAAATAAATAAATAAATAAATATTTGAGATGATGGATGTAGTAATTAACTCAGTGAGGGGAGTCCTTTCACTATGTATATGAAATCGCCACAACACATACTTAAAGTAGTTTAAAATTTTATTTGTCAGTTATACCTCAATAAAGCTGAAATTTAAAAAAAACAACAAAAAAATAGTTAAGATATGAAGAGGGAGAGGGAAGGAAAATGTAGTCCATAAATTTAGTGCAATAACACAAAAAAAGAGCTTAGAGTTGAAAATGAGCATAATATATTCAGAAGGAGCAAGAGGCTCTATCTCAGCTCATGCTGGGAAGCAGTGAGATCTAAAATTGCACATGTAGAGCAGAGACTGGATTTTGAAGAGACTAGTTGTGGCAGTGAATACCCTATGGGTTCTTTTCTGCTCTGAGAGACACTCATCTGTTATGATGAAAATGTTCTGCATGTGTGTTTTTGTATAATCCTGCTTGTTATGTTTTGTAGATTGATGTTAGGTTTAAAAACAGGCTCTTTGTGAGAAGGAAGAGCATTATGAATCCAAGTGTTAAACTGCGGTACTTTTCAGTAAAATTAAAATGCTAATCCACACTCTGAATTTTGTAACTCTTAGTAAACCCTAAAGTGGGTGATTTAGGAGGAAATTTGAAAATAATTAAGGAGAACATACCAAAAGTGTGATCATCCATTCTCATAGTAGCTGCATAGTCTCCACATTTCAGGAAATATCAGTTTAAACAAGTGTGGAAAGGTGTGATTAGGAGTCAGGAGCTGGTTAAAGGAAGAAAGGGCATTATTGTAAGTTCTGCAGCCAAAATATAATGTAGGAACCAAGAGCTGTGAGTACCAGCTCTCTTCCCTGAGCAATCAAAAGGCCTTCAGGGAATGAAGTGGTCAGTCCCACACAGTGCAGGTCTAGACCAGAGGTCACAGGATCAATTATAATTAAAGGACTTTTCACAGTACTGAAAGGGAATTCTTATAACTCCAAGTAAACCTGGAAAAGCAAGAATAGTTTGCTTGAGTTTAACAATAATTGAAAAATGCTTTAGCAGGAAGCAGATTATTCTCAGAAGTATTTTAATTTTTATGTTTTGCTTTTTTTCAGGAGGAAATCTATCCAGCCAGAAGAAATATAAAAAATTTGGCCAGTTTTTCATTACAAGGTACCACTGGGATGTCGTAGGAGTCAGCAATATTATAGTCACCACCATGACAATGATAATTGTTTTGAAAATAGATGATGAAACCATTTGAATTATGTTTAATTTCAATAAATATTAAGAACCTGCATATTTTCTCACATAAACCATGAGTTATTTTAAATTTCAAAGAAACTAGAAAACATTTTTATAAATACATCAGAGCCACTTACTATTCTGAAATAACAATCTTTGCAAAGAATTTCATAAGTAACTTTTAAACTTACTAGTTATATGAGCATAAAACAGTTTATATTAAGATAAAATTTATATTAACAAAGTATATAATAACATGTAATTAATCATTTTTTTAAATCATAAAGTAGAACACATAGCATTCTTCAGTAATAAAGAGACAGACATGCTACAACTATACAGTACACAATGGCAAACTAATTAGCTATAAATAAAAACTTAATTAAGCAAAATCTTAGGGCATGTTACCCTCCAAAGAGTAGGTAAGAATTTAATTGTCAAAAATGCTCAACAGAATTAGAAACATATACTTTATTCAAATGTGAAAATATTTAGATATATTTTAGTAACTTCTGAGTGTCTTCACATGGCAATAGTGAGTGTCTTCTCATGGCAATAGTATGTATATGTATATGTATATGTATATTATTACTGGAGCATAATTCCTAATAGGATCCTAATAGGATCTTAGAAATGAGAGCAATAATGAGACAATAACAACATGTATTTATTTACACATCTAATTCTGTACATTCATTTATTTCATCGTGATAAAAATCTTAAAAACAAGGCATAAGTATTTTAGCATTTAACCCACTCTCTGGCATAGAGAAATAGCGCAATAAGTATATACTAAATGACTATCCATTTTACTATTGATAAAGCCAAGACTCAGATGATGCCACAGAACTAGTATTCAATAAATGGTAGAGTTGGAATAAGAATGCAGATCTATCAGATTCCAAATCCCATGAACTTTCCATTATGAAATATTTCCTTTCTCTTTTCTTTTTATCCACTTTGAAGAGTTATTCAATTATTTTCTACTAAGGGCCATTTTCTTGGCTGTCACTTCTGTCAGATGGGCTATAATACCTCTCTTGGTTATCCATTTTATTTGGAGCACTTCTCACACTGAGAAACAATCTTAATTATTTTTGGATGACTTCAAGATTCAGTCCCCTAACCTTTCAGTTTTGTGATTTTGTTTCACCTTTAATGTTTTTTTTGTCAACATTCTCCTACACTGGATCTTATCATCATTAGGAAACTCTTAACCAATTAAAACGAGTTGAAACATTCCTTTTCCAAATCAAAAAACCAGCTTATATTCATCTCAGTTAACATGAAGATACATTTTCTTCAGCTTCATACAGTCCTCCTGTTCCTTGAACCCTCTATTTTCTCTCTTGATTCCCCCTCTCATGATCTTTTTCTTCCTCATCTCTAAGATTCTTGATCTTCTCTGATTCTTCTTTTTACTAATTCCTTTTTTTATTGTTCTTTAATCACACAGCCTGAAAAATATTTTCCCATCTTCTCTACAGACACACCTGGCTACTATGCACTGCTGGAGATGCCTGAAAATGATGTGGATTTGTGACACTATGGATTTATGACACCCAGCCTCACCTGGAAAATTAGCCATGACGTGTCTTCTTTTCACCATTCCTTCTTCAGTTCTTGCTCCTGTTCTTTAAAACAGCTATTTAAATATTTTGCATATGTCTCCATAATTCTCCCTAAACTCTCCTTAAATTCCCCTCTTCCCTTTTCTCCCACATTCAGTAATATCTTCAATAGTGTAGATAACATACTCACTGAATTAATAAATCTTCAAATTAAAACAGAAATTATTTAATAGATCAGGCTCTACTTCTGCCACCTGACCAATATTCTAATCTACATCTAGACTGTTCTTTAGCCCTCCTTTACCAACTTCTCAGTTTTATGTCTTTTTTCCCCTCTATCCTTTGTATTTTCATTCTTGCCCTCCCTGCTGACCCCTTTCCTTTAGTGTATAAACATCAAGTTACCGAGTTGTCCCATTAAACTCCCCCAATCTGTTGGCTCTATAGCCTCTATCATAGCTTTATTCTCTTCAAAACATCTCAAAAGTTTTCAACACCATAGCTTTCTCCATATCCTCACAGCCTTCACTCAGATGACAGCAGCTTGATAGCTGCCTCACCATTGCAGTAAAACTTCTTCCAGTAAACTTCCCCCACACTGTCTTACTACCACTAGAGACAAATTAATATTCTTTTTACCTGACCTACTAGCAGTATTTGAAATTGCTGGATACTTTTTATACGATGAATTATTTGCCTTCCTTCTACATTTCTTTCTGATTATTTCCCAGTTTCTTCTGCCAGCTCTTCATTCTGTGCATTCTGTAAATGATTCTAAGGACCTCTTTTTGGAATTTTCATTGATGTTTTAAATTTTCAACATATAATATTTACTGCTACATTCACAACAAATAGCACAGTGCCTGGCGTATGGGAAGTGCATGGTAAATATTTGTTGAATAAATGAATGAAAGATATTTTTGTTTGGTAGGAGTTGCTGTGTGCAATGTTAACCTAGTTCAGAAAATTTGTAATGCTTAAAGTTATAGTTTGGAGATGAATTTTTTTCATTGGAGTATATGAGAAACTGTGTTTCTCAGACTACTTTGATATTCTCTGCTTTATTTTCTCCTTTTGTCCAGTAGGAAAAAAAGGAATATAAGTATCACAAAAAATTATTTCTTATACATAAAAAGTTATACAAAAATATTAAATGAGTATTAGAACTTGGCTTTGTTAACATGTAAATAAATGAGTGCATGGAATTTTATATTTTGACCTAATCACATTTATCCAAACTCAATTTAATCTATTTTCTTTAATATCTTTATAGGGAGACATCTGTTAGTGAACATTTATAAGGACCAAATCCATGAAACCAATGTAGAATTCATTATCCATCTTTTGATGAGATTAAAAAATATATGTATGGGACATCCCTGGTGACGCCGTGGTTAAGAATCCGCCTGCCAATGCAGAGGACACGGGTTCGATCCCTGGTCTGGGAAGATCCCAGATGCCACAGAGCAACTAATCCTGTGTGCCACAACCACTGAGCCTGTGCTCTAGAGCCCGTGAGCCACAATTACTAAGCCTACACACCTAGAGCCCAGGCTCCACAACAAAAGAAATCATCGCAGTGAGAAGCCTGTGCAGCGCAACGAAGAGTAACCCCCACTTGCTACAACTAGAGAAAGCCCGCACACAGCAACGAAGACCCAACAGAGCCAAAAATAAATAAATAAATAAATTTAAAAAAAATGTAAGTATATTTAATTTTACCGCAAAACTAGAAACAAAGGTAAATTCGATCCCTGAGGTACAGGGGGATTTTCTGAAATGCTGATATTCTGTCACATAATAAGTATTATCAATATGTTTCTCAAATATCTTATGAATTAAATTACCATGAGATGGAAAACAAAACAAGAACAAAAGAAATGGCTCCAGCATATAAATGTCTTCTTCAAATGAGTCTTTGTTCTTCTACAAGGCCATGGATTAATTGCCATCCTTATTCTAAGCATCTGGTACACTGCTTTGCTTTAATGAAGAGTTAGTTTGACCCCACACTCAAACCATCTTTATGAAGTAGTAGAAGTAACTATTATTACCTGGAGATTATTTATCAAAAGCAAGATTTTCAAGGATGAAGTGATCACTACTTATCAAAAAACTGACGTTGACAAGCTAGATAAAGTTGACCTGAACTTTAGCTAGTATAGATATGTTAAGGCTAACAAATTTTCCCCTTCAAAATGAATGCTAAATTGACCAATAAAAACATAAATCATTGCTTTAAAGTGCTTACATACTAATTTTATAAAGTGAAAGCTTGAAGATCCTGAATATAGACTCTAATAGTTCCTTATTTCCCCAGATTAATATTTATATAGTAAATGCCATGTTATTACTTCTTTAATGTCATGTTAATGCCTTAGGAATATCTAAGAAAGAGAAGTTGTGGGTTAGAGATGCCTAAAGAGAAAACTGAGAAAACTTTACCATTAACTGTTCAAGATTTGTCTGTATGTGTATATATCTATGTATTGCTACATAAATGTATACACAAGTATGTGTGTGTGTGTTAGAAATAGATTTGAAAAAGATTAGTGGGAAAGCATCACATTAGAAGAAGAAAGGAACCAAAATAACATTGATTGAAATTACCTCCTGTAATGAAGAGATGTGCTTACTACCATTACCCACCCCAACAAAAGGGAGAGAAACAAACAGGTTCAAAAGCTCATGATAAAGCTCTTTATCATACTATTGATATTGTAATCTGATTGTGATTACTCAGGAAATAGCATAAAGATGGATCAGGCTTACATAAACTATAGAGTAAGGAGACCTTGCATCTTTTCTACAATCCCTCCCCACCCCATCCTTCCCCAACCCCAGCCCACATCATTTTTGCTTAGTCTGGAAGGAGAAGGATTGAGGGATCAAGGCTTGGCATGGAGAAACCACGAGTAAGGTACTGTCCCTTGTGTCATGCCAGTGTAAGCAGAAGGTATTCTTAGATAAGAGTGTTAGCTAAGATGTGAGGATAATCAGCTAATTAACAATTTTTTGTGTAGTGGAAGGACGCAGAGTCTTACCAATTCCTCAAGTGCAGGAATAGTGAAGCTTCCAAGTCCTGAAACACCAGAGGTTATCTATCAACAAAACTGCCAGCAGCTAAAGGGGCTGTTTGCAACTCTAAGTCCCAGAGTAAATATTGCAGTTATGGAATGGTGGGAGCTAGTGTTCTTATTCTAAATGAGAAAAGAATGGCTAAAAATATAAATGGACTGAAAATGTCCCAGAGGTTGAAAAATCTATTTATTTGCTCATGTTTCGGGTAAATGTTTCAAAATCTGTTTCAGAATATGTTGCTCTAAAGGGAAAGCTCTATTTCTAGTAACAATTAAGAACTGGTTTTCTAACTTGTCCTTTTATATTTTCCCAATAGCAGTATGATTTCTAAAGGCAATGGCAGTCCTACATTCTCCAGACATCACTCATAAGCAAAGCATGCTGTGAAGCTACCAAATTATCTGTCTGTATCAAAACACAGGCAGCAGGGCTAGGTAACAGAGTCCACAGAATCCTCTTTAGGCAGGCACGATTCGGATAGTCAAGCATTCCTTCTTCAATCAGCACATGTGCATTGAAGGCCTACCAAATGCTAGTCACTGCTATCACTCACAGAGATACCTCCTAAGCTGTTACCTCAGCCTGATTTCATTATGTGAGTTTAACAGCTTCTCTTCCATTGCAGCTGTTTATCCTGGCACTGGGTCCTGTATGAAGGACACTGGAAGTGGAGAAGGATTCTCAAAATACAGATATGGTTTAAGCAATAAACATACAATATGAACATCTATAAAAAGTTTTATATTTTATATCTCCATTTCATACATTGTGATAGCTAAACCATTGTCTATGCAAATGTGCATATTTCAGAAATTTTATTAATACTCTTGTTTACATTCTTAATGAAATATCAAGGGTATAAAATGCAAAAATCAAAGTTTTTTGTTGAATAATATTTGTATAGACTTTTAAGCAGAATCAATTGCAAACATTTATTTTTATAGATCTAAATTTGTGGCTATGATAGCACTATATGCCTTGTAGGACTTGGATGGAACAATCAAATCTTTCTGGAAAATGTTTCCAGACCCTATTGTGATTATCAGATTTCCTCTCTTTTGTGACTCTAGCACATAGCATAAATCCTGTCTTTAGTAACTTAGTATTTCTTGAATAACTGAATGAACCATGTCTCTCTATAAGAAATATATATTTTGGTGGAATTATTAGCTCAGGAGAGAGTTAGAAAATTATCAACAGGTTTTTTTGAGTGCATACTACATGCCACACATTGATATGACTTAAATATATTTTCTAATCAACCCCCAAATAGAGTAAACTGATTCACTATTATTGATTTTTTTTTTAATTTAGTAGTTTTTTAAGTGCAAAGGAACAAAAATGTTTTAGTATGGGGTTACTCACTTTGAATGAATGAGACAGGCTGCATAATAATCCAGCAGGTATCCTTTTTTGGTAACTCATACTTACAGTTTGGAAGTAAAGGCAAGTAATTAAATGATGTATGAGAGTTCATATCTCAGTGATTCTCAATCAGGAGGCATTTTGACCCCCAGAGGGCATTTGGCAATACCTCCTGTCTGAAGACATTTTTGGTTCTCACAAATGGCAGGATGTTATGGGCATTTATCGAGTAGAGACCAGGAATGCTGCTAAACATCCTGCAATATGTAAGACAATCTCCTACAACAAATAATTATCTCACCCAAAATGTCAATGATACTGAATCTTAGAAACTGTGAGTTAGAAGAGGTATTCACACAATTTGGGGTCTCAAAGTAGGGAATGTAAGAATTGTTATCTAACAGTAGAGCCTTAATAATTCTCTTTCATAGTTACTGATGCTGTGACTAAACAAGAGTATTTCCATATATGTATATCTATGTGAGAAAAATTCCAGAATGGCTCATACAACTGCAGATGCTAGTACATGAAAGGATTTCAGTCCATATTTGATAAGTACTCAATGACTTTCCCCTATTGAAAGATCACATTATCTTAGAAAATTAACTTACATATTCTATATTTTGGGAGTGATCTTTGCCTTTGTTGTAGTTATGTTAGCTATTTTAACAAATAAACTCCAAAATCTCAATGGCCTAATCCAATAAATCGTTTCCTGCTCAGCCAAGAGACAAATGTGGCAGTTCTACTTAGAAGTAAATTTACTCCATGTGGTGATCCAGTGACCTAGGTCTGCTCCATTGTATGGTTGCACATCTCTACAATCTCAGAATATCTACTTCAGATATTCAGGAGAGAGCACAATCCTCTTTCTTTTCAAAAGCCCTGGCCCAGGAATGTATGCATCATTTCTGTTCATGTTCCATTGATGAGAAGTGGTGACCTAACCACACCTGGATTTAAGAATTACTGAGCAGCCATGTTGCACTTCATATATCATTAGTTTTATTTTATGCAAAGGAGAAAATAATTTTTTATACAGCTGACTTTCACTACCAGAATCCAATTCCTTTATTCCATTCTCAAATTTTAAAAGCCTATTAATTGCTGAGCACTCTACCAGATTCTAGAGGCACACACAAAAAAATGAATTTTCTTGTCTACCAGGGATGTACAATCTAGAAAAGGCCTTTAATCATCTCAGAGGTAATTCCTCTGAACTGAAATCCTGTATTTGAAGAAACTCAGCAGAATACCCTGAAACATTTCTATACCTTGCTTAGTGTAAATGTTTTCTCAGTGCCTGTTATGGACTGAATGTTTATGGTCCCTGCAAAATTCTTAAGTTGAAACCTTTCCCTTAGATATGATAGCATTAGGAGATGGGGCATTTGGAAGATAATTAAGATCAAATGAGGTCATGTGGGTGGATCCCTTATGGATGGGATTTGTGTCCTCTTAAGAGACAGAGAGAGCTTGCTTCCTCTCTCTGCTCTTTGCCATGTGAAGTTACCAAGAGAAATCAGCAATCTGCAACCTGGAAAAGATTTCTTACCAGAGCTATTTCTTACCAGACCATGCTAGCATGGACTTCCAGCTTCCAGCACTGTGAGAAATAAATTTCTGTTGTTTATATGCCACCCAGTCTATATTTTTTTTATAGCAGTCCAAGCTAACTAAGACAATACCATTTATAGTTATCCTTAAGCACATTCAACTTTAGGGAAATCCTATATGGCAAAATTGCCCTAATCAGTATCTCTAATGGAAAGATGTGGCAAGAATTTCTAAAAACAAAGACTCTTATCATAAATAGTGGTTCCCTCCTTAAAGGGGCAACTTTGGATTCAAAGGTATTTCAAAGCATTTATAAAAGTGACATTCAAATTGTTCAGATATGCAACTATCAAATAAAATGTGTTTTGATCTAGTTATTTCTCCTTTTCTTTGGACATGGGTACATAAAATAAAATAGAAATTGAAATAAGACTTGAAAATATGGCCGCTTAAACACAAAGACACATATCACATTTTACTGTCTTCTATGGTTACAGATACATTTATTCTTTAATCCAAAATCAGTTCTACTCTTCCAAACTGGTGTCTCACAAAGGTAGATCCTTAGTGATAACCAGTTTGTTTTCCACTGTGGCAGAGAAATTTAACTGCCTAAAACAAACTTTTTAAATCCTGTTTCAATTAATAACAGACTCTCATTTTTAACTCAGTATGTTACCTATCAGAAGGAAAGATTGCATTTTCCAGCTTCATCACAGGATAAGTGTGACCACATGACTAATGATATATAAATGGGACTGTCCCTCCTGTTAGACAATGGGTTGAAGGGAGCTGACTAAACCTAAAAATCCTTTTTTTTTTTTTTTTTTTTTTGCCTTTTACTTTGTTTCTTTCTTCCAGTCAATAACTTGGCTCGATAGCTGCATCTCCAGTAGTCATAACGGACCATGATGAACCTGAAAATATAGCCATACACCAACATGATGCAGCAAAATGATGGGAGCCTGGGTGTCTGGTGAATACTTTGGATCTACCATAAATTACCTGGACATATCTCTAAACTTTTTTTTTAAGGTGAGTTATGAGGAATCACTCTTATACTTCGTTCAAGACTCCATTTAATCTTCATGTTTTCCACAAGCTCAGGCTCAACCACTCTCGGATTGAGTGAACCCTTCTGTGAACTCATGCAGAAGTTGCCATTTTTACTACTCCACTTTATGACTCTTTTTCAGGTTTGGGTAAACTATTTATTGAAAGATAACATAAGACTCAAAAAATGCACATATCATCATTGGCCACCTCAATGAACTATCAGAAATTAAATATACCCATGTAACCATTATCAGTACTCTAGAAGAGTACTGTAGTACTCTACAATTTCTACATGTCACTGAAGGATAACCATTATCCTAGCTTTTAACAAAATAGATTGGTTTTGTCTGAACCTTATATAAATAGGGCTATACTGTACACAATTTTTTTAGATCTGAGTTTTTTCCCTCAGTATGTAAGTGAAGCTCATTTATGTATTTGCATGTTGTATTTATTTTTTTCATTGTCATTATTTATGGTATTTTCTAGCATAGTGTGTCCCAATTTATTTTTTAAATTTTACTCTGATTAAACCATTGTGGTTGTTTCCATTTGGGAGCTATTATAACTCTACTACTGCAAAGTGCCGCCACTTTGGCATAATTGTTTATTTCCTTTTTGCTGTATAGCTAGAAGAGAAATTGCTGGATCCTGGGATATAAAAAAGTCTATCTTTGGTAGTAATGCCAAATAGTGTTTCAAAGTGGTTTTGCCAATTTAGCCTCCTACCAGCAGTCTCTAAGTCCCTTGTTTGACTCTTTATCCTGAAATGCCTATAGAAAGTTAACTAACTCAAACATTATCAGTGTTGACTTCCTATTACTTAAAACTTAATGAGAAAAATGTCTATAATTTCTATCTGGTGTGTTTCTAATCTGCCATTTTGGGGGTATTTATCTGTGATGATAGTCACTGTGTTTCACTGAAAAAGAAGTGTTAAACTCTTAAACATAAAGACATTTCTAAATTTCATAAGTAAAAATGTATTAGATAATTTTATGACACTCCAAGATTATTTAATACAGTCTTTTATTGACTATACAGATATATTTTAGTTCATTAATTGTAATATATTTTTACAAATAAATATATTAAATTACTAGAAGAAACAGTATTATTTCAGATAATGGATGTTTTGACATAGTACACATGCTAACTAAAAATATGTTGCCAACACTTAGGAGGTTGGTTTGGTGATGAAAACTTTTCCATGACTAAAACCAAAGGAGAATCTCCTACAATATAAACTATTCTTCAATGAACTTAGATCATAACTGACTTCAACTGACATAACTTGTCACTGGCAACTTTCTAGGCTTTACCTCAGCCCCTGAGACACTTGATAGTTTTATATTACCCAGCCGCCTTTGCCCTTAACACCTCTAGCTTTATATGTACTATAAACTCATGGCTTTGTGTTGATAGCACAACCTGAGGTATGTGTACGTGGTGTGTGCTGGGGACAGGTGTAGCTCTCTGGAGCAGGAAGAGTTATCTTGGCACTAGCAAGAAGGAAAATGGATTGACAATAGAAGTGATCAGTCATGAGTAATCATGTTTAATAGGCCCAAAGTAGAGAGATCCATACCAATTCTACCCTGGAAATTTAGAATCAAGGGCAATAGGGTCTTTGAGGAACATTTCAAGGGCAATGAAGATTGGAGAGATGTGAGCTATAGATATGAAGCTGAGTTATATCAGAAACTATATACAAAATCCAAACCAATGAGAACAGATAAAATATCACATGCATGAAATAGAACTTGCAAGAATAAAGTGGGAAGGACTTCTCAGGCCATAGGGAAAAAAAAGCAAATATGGTTCTTCCTTAGGTAGCAATATTCTGTGGAAGCAGGGAAATTTGGGCAGCCAAGAGACACAGACTGAATCATTTCAGGTAGATTGCATGGATCTTGCACATGGTTATTTGACCTGGGAAGAGTTGAAGGAGAGGGAGGAAAAACATGTACACTGCCAAGCACTCAGTTTAGCCAAATGAATTTAATATGGTTACTACCCTCACAAAATCCCTCACAGATCCTTATATAATAAACAATAATATAGTGAGATATGTTTCATATTAACATTATGAGATGTAGCCTGATAAAAAGAAAATAACATAAGTATCAGATGTAAACAAACCTGGAAATCAGTGCTGGAACTACAACTTCTTCAGTTCATTTTCCTTATTGGTAAAATGAGAAGAATAAAGGCAACTTGATATGGATTTTTGTTATGATTAAAGATAGTAAGCAATTTAAGGGGCCTTAATAGAGCCTAATATTATTTTATTGTTGTTGTTGTTATTATCCTGTGTCAGGGACTAGTACATACACGAATTCGTTTAACCTTCATTGTATTCCATAAGGTAGGTATACTTATTACCTAATTTATATAAGGGGGCTGAATCACAGAAATTTAGACACTTGACCAAGATACTCTACCAAGGAAATGATTGAGGTCATTTTCAAATGCAAATTCTAGGCATCTTGGGCAATTAATATCAATACATAGTAGCTTAACAAAGTAAAAAAATATAGCGGAGAGGGTGTGGAGAAAAGGGAACTCTCTTGCACTCTTGGTGGGAATGTAAACTGATACAGCCACTATGGAGAACAGTATGGAGA
>NC_041226.1:40845327-40847134 GCF_002837175.3 Physeter macrocephalus | reverse complement strand
CAAATATATATAGAATCTAAAAAAAAAAAAAAAAAGGTTCTGAAGAACCTAGGGGCAGGACAGGAATAAAGACGTAGACATAGGGAATGGACATGAGGACATGGGGAGGGGGAAGGGTAAGCTGGGACGAAGTGAGAGAGTAGCATGGACATATATACACTACCAAATATAAAGCATAGTTAATGGGAAGCAGCTGCATAGCACAGGGAGATCAGCTTGGTGCTTTGTGTCCAGTTGTTGGTGTGGGATAGGGACGGTGGGAGGGAGACGCAAGAGGGAGGAGATATGGTGATATATGTATATGTATAGCTGATTCACTTTGTTATACAGCAGAAGCTAACACACCATTGTAAAGCAATTATACTCCAATAAAGATGTTAAAAAAAAATAAGAATAGTGGGTCATGGACAAATTAAAAAAAATAGTGGGAACACAGATGCATTTACCACATTTCCTTTGTTTATGAGTATAAATACCTAAAGTATCATAGACTAGAAGGAGTTGATAATTAGTGCATCTAACTGAACTCTGGAAAGCCTTGGGGATAATTTGAAACTTGAATACCATCAGATTCCCATCTCTTGCTCTTACCTCTGCTTCCCTCTATGTGTTCATTTCTCAGGGATACTTGAGACTCAGCCAGTATCAGCCAGGTGCTTGCAGTATTATTGCCTTGTGGTCAGACAGGAAAAAGACACTTATTTTCCCCAAGTTCTATGTGAACAATACCTAGGAAGGGCTGTCCAAGATAGGGTTAATGTGCAATGGAAATTATGCTTAGAAAAGAGCAGGTGGGAGGGGAAACCCAAGCAAGGTTACTGGGTTTATGGGTGCTGAGGTACATAGCTATTAAAATTTGTCTCTTACAAAGGATAACCACATACACTTGTGTGGGAAGAGAGAAAAGGACTGATGATATCTAGGATAGCTTTCATATCCTGAAAACCATGTACACTTCATTTTATCCTATCATGTAACTTTAAATGAATTCATTATATAACTAATTATAGTTTTATTTGATACATTTTGGAAGACTTCAATATATTATATATGACATCTGATGGAAGGAATTTGACTAAAATGAATATTTCTGCGTAGAAGATAGATGGGCACAAAGATGTAAAATACCATGAAAGGAAGTCCTAATTCTTCACAAAGGTTATCTGAATGATTTTCCTGATTATTTCTATCTTTTAAAAAGGTACATATTATGTGGTAATTGTTCTTTTAACTACTGACACAATTAATGCTTAATGCATGAGAAATATAATTTATGGTTTTATTTGGCATGTACTTAAGGACCTGCATAGCAATTACTGGTGTGACATTTTTGTCTGCACTATAAACCACTGCACATCCTCCCTTTCCTCAGTTTAAAATTGAAACAAAGAGGCTGGCTCCTTGGGTAGTACCTGCCCTGATCTTATCTAGTAGAATGAAAATATGATTGCCTTCCTGACACTATAAATTACACTTTCCCAACTCTAGCACCCTTCTGCAACAGAAATCTACACCATTAGTGTGACTCTTTCATGCTATAGGAAGTTGTTTTACCTTTACAATACTAACATAGAAAATCTTCGTCTCTTTTTTTCAACTCAAATTATATGGCAATTGAACATCAGAAAGGAGTATTTTTTGTGTGTGTGTGGTATGCGGGCCTCCCTCTGTTGCGGCCTCTCCCGTTGCGGAGCACAGGCTCCGGACGCGCAGGCCCAGCGGCCATGGCTCACGGGCCCAGCCGCTCCGCGGCACGTGGGATCCTCCCAGACCGGGGCGCGAACCCTGTTCCCCTGCATCGGCAGGC
>NC_041226.1:40817687-40845057 GCF_002837175.3 Physeter macrocephalus | reverse complement strand
GTGGCCTCTCCCGTTGCGGAGCACAGGCTCCGGACGCGCAGGCCCAGCGGCCATGGCTCACGGGCCCAGCCGCTCCGCGGCACGTGGGATCCTCCCAGACCGGGGCGCGAACCCTGTTCCCCTGCATCGGCAGGCGGACGCGCAACCACTGCGCCACCAGGGAAGCCCAGAAAGGAGTATTTTTTATGAAACACAAGATGTAACATTTCTCCCTACTGTAATGACAAATATAAGGATCTGATTCAAATGGTAAGTGAATATCAAAACTCCAAAGTTGAATAAAATTATATCAATTAAGTAGTTATATTGCTCTCATGGGTGAACTTTTTCTTTAACTTTTGCCATTTACAATGAATTGGAAACACAAACAGTCAATAACTGTAACTGCCTTGAAAGTCAAGGTGAAATCCTTGTTTGTGTGGTCTCTGTAGACATCTTCATGCCAAAGGCTGTGATTTCTCCAAGGTTCTTGTTATACCCAATAACCTCAAATGCTTTTTGGATGACACTCTGCTCTGGTATCTGGTTTTTCTCTTTAACTGATACCATTCAACTTCTTTTATTGTATATACTTTCCTTATTCCTGCCTTTATGTAATGTCACTTGCTTTTGCTTCTATTCATTAATTTTTTTGGAACTAAAAGGAAAAAAAAAGATGCTTTAAAATTATCTTCAAAATACTTTCCCATCAAACTGCTCTTGAAAAAAAACTATTTTTCATGACACAATTGCAGAATAAACCTATGGTTAATACCTTATTTACACAAACTGAAGGCTGTTGTATCTGTGTTTGGCGACCTTGAAACAATATTGTGCTCAGTGCCCTTTTTATAACCTTAATTACTGGGGAATACAGAGCTTTAAAGAAAGACTAACATTTCACTTTAACATCCACAATAATCTATTATAAAGCCAGCTAAGCCAGTCCCCAAATACAGAGAAATGTTATTACATGCTCAGCTAGCTGTCAAGGGGCCATGAGTCAGTGGCTTACAGTTATCCAAAGTAACAAGGTTGTTCAGAATTTCCTCCAACAAAGCCAGCCAGCTTATGGAAGGATTAAGCTCCCTTTGATTAGAACAACTGGAACATGTCCTACCCTTTTAATTAGCATTCCCTTTTGCTTGGTGGAGGCTGGTAATTTGACACTCACATTAGGCATCTCAAGAAATGATTAGGTATTTTGTCCCACTCATGAGAATTAAAGCCATGGTATATACTTCTGCATCAAATAAAATTTGAGCTGCTGAAGGATTTATGTTCAAAACCCTGTAAAATCCCAAGGGCACTATGCCTCTAATAGACAAAATGTAATAACACTCCAATATAATGTGTGGCAGGAGGCTTGGTTAGCCTTCAGGCATAGTATATTACCCTAAGGCCATGCTCTTTTTGCTTTCTATCTTTGGGAACAAAAACTTTTATGCCAGTTTTATTGATATTTTACAGGTTTACATTTTAATTCATACCTTAAGGCAATTCAGAGAGAGAAGACCTCTATGTATGCTGCTGGATTACTTAGTTGGTGAGTAAATATAATTTTTCAGTGACCACAGTAAACAGAGCAGAGCTGAGACTATGTGGAGTAGAAAAAGGAGATGGTCTGCTGCCATTTGTCAAGAAGCACGTCTTCTATTTGAAAACAAATATAGAGATAAATATCTCCTTTCCCAAATTTACAGGCTGCCTTTACTTACACCCTTCTGGTATTTTTATGTATCCCTATTTTCTGATCTTAATTTGAATTTCCTTTTCCATTTTCCTTATCATATATCTTTTCTCCTCTCTCTCTCTCACCCTCCTGTCCCGCTTTGAATGGAAAAGTATCAAAGAAGTCATTTCCCATTGTGAAAATTGCCTTGCATTTCTCCTCATTTATATGTAGCAAAAATGGTGAAACTTAAAAGCAACTTGTGGAAAAGAAGACTGTTAAATACTTCATGTAGCTCTCAATACGACTTGGGAAAAGTAAGAATATTAAAAAAGTAACAATTCAATTAGAAAAAGACAATATAATTCAATTTTTTCATCTTTAGTACCTTCTCTTCCAAAATTGAGTAGCTATTGCATCTACTTTATTTCCAAGCTACCAAATTTAGATTCAAATTTCAGAATTTTTTTCAAATTATTTTCAGAGAATCATATATCATGAAAGATCCTTGTTTATTTTAGTCTTTCAAAATGTATCTAAGTATTTCTGGTGATTATACCTGTACAGTAATCTATTCAGTCAAACCACTATGAGGCGTGACTATTGTAAGAGACATAGAAGATATTAGAGAAGTAAAATGAAATTTCTGTCTAGCTCAAGGAACAGATAGGATAATGGTAACTTCTATTTAAGCAGCAGCTACTAAATTTCCAACTGAAAAATAAGTTTTTTTATGACCAGTTTATTCAGAAGCCATAGCCTTTCTTTATCTTCAGTTGTTTTTGTGTGTTTCCTTATGTTTTAAGGTGGGTTAGAAGGACTGTGTTGTGTGAGAAACAGGGAGCTTGATTCATTCGCCTTATGAAAGTGAATGGAATTGACTATTCTTGTCTGAGAGCTTCTTCTGTCTTTGAGAAGTAGAAGGTGAAATCTTTAGTTCAGAGTAGAGAGATGGGTTTAGATATCTGATGAAAGAAGGTTTGAAAAGGCTGTTGTACATAATGGGAAAGAAACTGACTTTGGAAGTAGAGAAGGTTGGATGAGCCACACTGAGGGCCTAGTTTTCTAGTTGTGAAATTTTCAACCAACAGCTCTCAGCAAACCAGAGGTACACAACAAAAGATTCTTTGAGTAAGGATTAAAAAATTTCCAGGCTTATCTAATGGAAGGAGAAATTGCCTATGAGTTGACTAGATTAGATGTAGATGAGTTTAAACAAACACTAAGAGCAAACTCATTTTCCTGTAATAAAGGCAACATCAAAAATTGTTTTCTAATACATGTACACTTTTGATATTTGAGTAATACATGGACAGTACATGTTCTCATCACGTTAGGGCAAGCATATATTTTTGCTGTTTTCCATGCTTTTTCTTTAGTCTTGAATTAAGATTGGCCTCAGAGGAACATACAAATAATTCTTTGAAGTGATAAGTACATATGTTTGTATGTTTGTATGTTTGATAACTCCTACTGCAAAAAAAAAGCAAAAAAAGGTATAAATCACCTACTAACAATAGTTCTTCCAAAAGTTATTATATGGATTTAGAATTGTTAGATGTGTGATTTCTGAAATTATTTTTCAAACTCCAGGACCACACATCTTTGAAGAATATACAATCTAAATACTAACACATGGAAACATTTTCTCTGGGCCAAAAAGCATGCTACAGAGAACAAAGATATTTGTTTCACACCCTCACTCCCTTAACATGCAACATGTTAAGCCACTTATTATGAGACCAAATGGGCCAGATTAATCCAATGAGTTCTATTTGTTTGGTCAAAAGAGTATTTAAAACTTTCTCAATATGAAAAGATTCCTAGTGGGCACACATTTTCCAGTTTACACATTCTCCATCTCTTTTATATTATTTTATACTTCAGATTCACCTATTTATATTGCATGCCTCTGTAGGCATCTAGAATTGGAACTGCTGCTTTAAGACCACATTCTTCTTCATTACACAGTAAGAGAATAGTAGAATTACATTGCTATTCTTAGCAGTAGTAAGGATAAAAGAGAGTGAAGAAAGCTGCTTTGTTTTAATTGAATAATAATAGTGATCACAATTTAATGTGTCTAGATGATCTACAAATTAAAAAAAAATTCCTCAGTATAACTATATAAGAAAAATTCTTTTATCTCCATTTTACAGGTGAGAAAACTGAAGCTCATTGACTTTCAGGACGGCAAAAGTAATCATTGGAAAATACACCTAGTCCTCTCTATAACAAAGGCCTACTCTGAGTTGCCTTAATAGACATGAAGACTAAATGTAATGTTGTATTCTTGATGGGATCCTAGAAATAAAAAAGGAAGTTAGGTTAAAACTAAGGAAATATGAATTAAGCACAGGCTTTAGTTAATGTAGTCAATGCTGTTTCATTAATTGTGAGAAATGTACTATACTAATATAAATGTTGATAACAGGGAAACTGATTGAGGGGTATATGAAACTTTGTACCATATTTGCAATTTTCTGTAGGACAACTATTCCAAAATGAAAATTATATTTAAAAAATTGAAGAAACATCAGGAACAGAAGTCAGATATAAGTGGTCCAGAGACATGATAATATTGTTTTCCAGAATGAACTGTTTCATTTATACATAGATTGAAGTCCTTAACTCTTTAATAGTGGAAAGTTCATTTTCTCTTTTTGCTAAGAAAATTCCAGTAGCAAGAGAGTAAGGGAGAATAAAGAGAAGTTTCCTTTTCTTCCTTCCTTTCATCCTTTATCTTTCTTTCTTTCTTTCTTTCTTTCTTTTTTCTTTCTTCCTTCCTTTCTTTCTTTCTTTCTTTCTTTCATCTTCTTTCCCTTTTTTGTATGAAAAATAAATTTCATGTTGTTGAGAGTCTGAAAGATCCCAAGAAGTGACCATATCTGTCTCTGTCACTGTTGTACTTTCAAGGCCTAGAAGAATGCCTTCTGCATGGCAAGTACCCAAGCCTTCCTCATATATTTGTTTCATGAAAAACTAAGTGATTGATAAAGAATATTAAGGGTGACTACCTATAATAAGTTAAATGAATCTATAAAAATTAATACTCTCTCCAGATAATTTTAGTTGTCTTTAGATATTTGGGTTTTTTTTCCTACCTTTTCTCAACAGTCCTACCATTTCTAAAAAATTAATCAGGGGTTCCCTGGTGGCACAGTGGTTGAGAATCCACCTGCCTATGCAGGGGACATGGGTTCGTGCCCCAGTCCAGGAAGATCCCACATGCCGCAGAGTGACTGGGCCAGTGAGCCATGGCCACTGAGCTTGTGTGTCCAGAGCCTGTACTCCACAACAGGAGAGGCCACAACAGTGAGAGGCCCGCGTACCACAAAAAAAAAATTAATCAGTATATATGTTTAAAAATAATTGTTTTAGGGCTTCCCTGGTGGCGCAGTGGTTGAGAGTCTGCCTGCCGATGCAGGAAACACGGGTTCGTGCCCCGGTCCGGGAAGATCCCACATGCCGCGGAGCAGCTGGGCCCGTGAGCCATGGCTGCTGAGGCTGCGCGTCCGGAGCCTGTGCTCCGCAACGGGAGAGGCCACAACAGTGAGAGGCCCGCATACGGCAAAAAAAAAAAAAAAAAAAAAAATTGTTTTAAACAAATGAGGGCAAAGAAGCCAAAAGAGGTTAATGGTTTCCCTCAAAGTTTCATAACTATTTACTGAAAGAATACAAACTAGTATATTGGCATTCAGAGATTTTTTTCCTATTATGTAACAGTCCTTCTTCTTTAGAATTAGTTATATAATAAGAACCTGGTGATATCTAATGAAATATTTTGATATAAATTATTGTTAGATAAAGCATTACAGGTATAGCTCTTAGAAATAGACCTCAATTAACACTAGAGGAAGTTGTTAATGGATATAAGAAACTGTGCTAAAACTAAAACATAATGAGTATCCAGGAAGGCTATAGAAGTATTTTATTTTTCACTAAAATCTTTAAAGAAAGGATATTTTTAGTCCATTTCTGAGTCATGGTTTAGGTAAAAATCATGCACAATGATACATTGTTTCTACTTTTTCTTGTTAAAGAGAAATAAATATTATATACTTATATGAAACAATAATATTAGCCATTCACAAAAGCAATAATACATTTTTAAAAAATCTTTAGGATTGTTTCATTTCTCTATGTATAATGTGGTGTGTTCTGACCTTGAGTTAATACTAATGATTTTAGAAAAATAAAAAATCATGTTTCAAAAAGAAGTAGATTGTTATAAGTGAATACTGGAATCTAAATAGTTTATGACATTAAACACTTAATCCAAAATATTGGTTGAATTACCCAAACTTGAGCTCTGATGATTTGTGTTACCTGAGAATTTTTTCTTATTGTTAAAACTTACAAATAGGGTATAAATCAGGTATGTTTGTTTTGATGATGTTTTGATATTGTGGTGTTCCACCTCTCACAGTTAATGTTTTCTTATCATTTTATTTAGTCATTCAACAAATATTAATTATGCCCCTACTATGTACCAGGTACTGGGGATACAAAAGTGAAAATAACTGGCAGATATCACTGACCATATGGCTCTTAAATTCTATGAGGGAAACAAACAATACACAATATTAAAAAAGTAAAATATATAGAGTGTCAGATACTGATATGTGCTAAGGAGGAAAAATAATGTAGGAAGGAAAATTGAAATTTTAGACAAGGAGCTCAGAGAAGTTATGTATGAGAAAGTGCCTTTTGTAAAGAACTAACCTGGAGGGGAACAATTTAGGAAGAGAAAAGATTAAAAAAAAAAAGAAGAAAAATAAAAAGAAAGGCCTAGTGATTGGAGTATTCCTTGCTTTTGGGATAAACTGTAAGATAGTCATAATTATGGTTAAAGGGAGTAAATGAGAGGGACAGTAAGAGATGAGGTCTCAGATGCAATGAGAGAGGTATATCATGTAGGTACTTCAAGGTCATTGTAAGAAATCTGGTTTTCCTTTTGAGTGATGTGGAAAGATATTGGGTGGTTTTGAGCAGTGAGCAAAATATAAGCTGCCTTATATTTTAATAGGATCACAGTGACTGCTATGTTGAGAGGAAACTAAAAAAGCCCGAAGAAGAAAGTCTATCTAGAATGCTATTTAAATAGTCCACATAAGAGAAGTTGTTGGTTTGGCTTAACTCAGAGTATTGGCAGTTGTGGTGTGAAAAGCGGTCTAATCTTGAAGTGATTTTGAAGAGGAACCTAATGGATATCCTAATGGGTTTGATGAGCAAGTCAAAGTGAGTCAAAAATACTCAAATATTTTTGCTTACATAACTATAAAAAGAAGGTTGCTATTGACTAAGATATAAATATCAAGGGAGAAGAAGGAGTTAGGAAGGAATGTTAAGGCTATATGTTACACTTGTCAAAATTATTACCATTTAAGTGCAGGTAATAAGTAGATAGTTGAATATTTGGATTTGAAATGCATAGTAGGGACTAGAATAGAAATTATGAATTTATCAGTATATAGATATTATTTAAAACCACAAGATTGGATGTATTACCCTAGTTAATATAAATATTTAAGATGAAATTCAAAGAGCAAGTCTTAGAGAAATCCAAATTATAGAAGTTGGAGAGATAGAGAGTAAGCAATAAAAATAGTGTTGATGGAAAATTGGTGAGTGAGATGCCCTGGAAGCTAAGTGAAGAAATTAATTAAGGGAGGAGAGAGAGTGATCCCCTGTGTCAAAGGCTGTCCATAGGTCAAGTAAGATAAGGACTGAGAAATGAAAATTGGATTTAGAATCTATTTGTTGAGGTCTTTGGTAACTTCAGTTAGAGCAGTTTCTTGTAGTGATGTGGGAAAAAGAAAAACCTGATTGGAAGGTGTTCAGGAGAAGAAAAAAAATCTTGGAAGTAACAGGGAAAGACAATTATTTCAAGGACATTCATAGTAAAAGGAAAGAAAAAAAGGGACGGTAACAGGGGTAAGATAAAATTTGTCATTTTTGTATTTTTTTAATATGAGAGAGTAATATTGTGTTTGGATACTTTATTAGTTTCCTATGGCTGCTGCAACAAATTACCACAAACTGCTTGCCTTAAAACTATAGAAATTTATCCCCTCATGGTTTGGTTCTGGAGAGCAGAAGTCTAAATCAAGGTCTCAGCAGGACTACACCAACTCTGGAGGTTCTGGGGGCAATTCTTCTTTGACTCTTTCAGCTTCTGGTGGGTCCAGGCATTCCTTGGTTTCCCTGGATTTATCACTCCAATTTCTGTTTCCTTGGTCACATTTCCTCTTCCTATTCCTTTGTCTCCATCTTCTCATCAGTCTCTTTTAAAGATACATGTCATTGGAATTAAGGCACACCTGGGTAATCCATGATGATCTCATCTCTAGGTCCTTAATTATGTCTGCACAGACTCTTTTTCAAAGTAAAGTAACATTCACAGGGTCTGGGTTCCAGGGTACAGACATATCTGGGGGGCATGATTCAACCCACTGCAGATACTGATGAAATGATACATTAGAGAGGAAAAAACTGATCATGCGGGAGAGAAGCAGAGATTTGCTAAATCAATATTTGTGAGAAAGTAATGAGATGGGAATTAGTGAATGAGTTGAGTACATGATAGTCCTCCTATTGTAACAGGAAGAATCCTAAGGTATAGGAGTAGAAAGATGAGAAGATGAAATTATAGTTTATAGGACTCTTCTGATTTCTTCAATTTTCTCAGGCAAGACACAAATACATTACTTTAGGTAATTTTTTTTTTTCCAGAAGAGGACCTGAGCTGAGGATTTTTCTGCAAGCAATTTATTAAGAAAGTACTCTCAGAAGAGACCATTAAGAGAAAGAGTGGGAGAAGAATAAAGAAGGAGAGGAAGTCAAGAAGGAAGGCATTTTCAGGCACAGTAAATCTTTAGCCTGATCTTGGAGGGGAATTCTGGAATGTAAATTTTACCTAAGAATTGTATTGACCAAAGACAAGTGAGCTAGACTTTCACACAACAATATGCATCAGTCATTGTTTAAATGTTTCCCAGGGGTGGCAAATTCCCAGAACTATTCTTACAAACAGAATCCATTACCCTGAGATAGTCCTCTGACAAAAAACAAAACAAAACAAAACAACCCAGGTACTAGCTATTTGAGATAAAATCACTCTTGAAGCCAAGGGCTAAACAACAACAAAAACAAATAAAAACTAAAAAGAGAGCAGAATGTTTCTCAGAGGATAATGACATTGTTAAATAAAATCATTGATTGAAAGTGAAAATGAGAGAGAAGATATTGGAAATTGAGGAGAGAGAAAAAAGAATGAAATAGTTATCTAAGAGGGTAGATGTGAAATTGGACTTAGGTAATAGAGTATGACTATTGGAAGAAACTAAGAATATGCTACATTTACAGTGAGACCAGTCACCAAAGTGTGGTTTTTCCTCAACCACTTTCCACAGTAGGGAGAAAGATGGATTTAGCCAAGGTTGTGGTTTGACCAAAAGAGTATGGCTGGGCTTCCCTGGTGGCGCAGTGGTTGAGAATCTACCTGCTAATGCAGGGGACATGGGTTCGAGCCCTGGTCTGGGAAGAACCCACATGCCACTGAGCAACTAGGCCCGTGAGCCACAACTACTGAGCCTGCGCGTCTGGAGCCTGTGCTACGCAACAAGAGAGGCAGCGATAGTGAGAGGCCCGCACACCATGATGAGGAGTGATCCCCGCTTGTTACAACCAGAGAAAGCCCTCGCACAGAAACGAAGAACCAGCACAGCAAAAATAAATCAATAAAATTAATAAATTCCTACCCCCAACATCTTCTAAAAAAACAAAAAGAGTATGGCAAAAACAAAGAGAGGAGATGGAGTGGATGGTATGGGCAAAAAAAGATTTATCATGGAACTTAAGTTGGGTAAGGTTCGAAGAGAGGATGTGGAGAATGAGGGATCATGAATAAGTTAGTCATATAAACTTGGATCATGAATAAGTTACATAAACTGAAAGTGGGTTGAAAAAATTGTTGGTGTTGGGGTGTTAGCAGAAATAAGCTAGAAAGACAGGAAATGGCAATAGAAGAGCTGAATATTTTAAATTGTAATTAGAAAGGTGATGGAATTATGTACAGTATGATGGAGTTAGATGTAGGATCACAGAAAGGAATGACTAAGATAGAATGGAAGACAGAATAACTGAAAGAGAGGTCAATAAATCAAGATACCAAGATTTCAAAAAGGAACATGTATGTGTATATTGAAATCACCAAAAATTACAATAAGAATTGTGTTGGAGAACATGACACTAAGCCTATAGCTAAAATCTTCAAGGAATAAGAGGTAGTAACTAGTCCCTCTCAGATGACTGAAATTCAAGGAACTGTAATGGGAGGTATCATTTGATTATGTGGGGTTCAAAACTGGATATTATAAGGAGGAGAGAGGAAAAATATTATAGGTACTTTAATGAGATATGAGAACAGCGGTTACCCCACCTCCAAACCCAGCAGTATGAGGACTTTGGGGAAAGCACTAAGTTCTTCCTTGAAATGGCTTCAGGAGAAGCAGTATGATCAGAGAAAGCCAGGCTTCAGCTAATTAAGAAACAATGGGGAGAAAAGAATTTGATGATGTTTTACCTTGAATTTCAGAGGATACAGTGAGATATTTAGGAGTTGGGAGGGGGTTTGCTCAGAAATAGTAGGATAGTTAGGATTTGGGAAATGAGGGATGATCTGAGGGGCTTGGGATACTTGTAGGATTGTCATGGACAAGTAAGAGCAGCATGATAGCTTTGCTCCAGAAAAAAAACAAAACAAAAAACACCAGACAGATAGTGATGAAGGGAGTAAGAAGATAATGCTGAGTTGGGGAAGGGTCTTACCAGTATAAGGAAGAGATCCAGGTTTCCACTTTACTTCTGCTAATGGAGATGTAGACAGATGTGCAAAGGGGCTATTGTGCTAGGCAGGGGGGTGGCTCCAGTACTGGTATGAGGGTTCCTCTGGATGTCTGATGACAATTGTGAGGATCTTACTCTAAACACTGACTCTCTCTTGGACTTGGCCATCTATCTATAATTTGGAAAAAATTGAAACATGTTAAATTTATAAAACTTTTTTTTACTGAGAAAACAACATGTTTAAAATGTTGTAACAGGGCTTCTCTGGTGGCGCAGTGGTTGAGAATCCACCTGCTGATGCAGGGGGCACGGGTTCGTGCCCCCGTCTGTGAAGATCCCACATGCCGCAGAGTGGTTGGGCCCGTGAGCCATGGACACTGAGCCTGTGCATCCGGAGCCTGTGCTCCGCAACGGGAGAGGCCACAGCAGTGAAAGGCCCGCGTTCCACAAAAAAAAAAAAAAAAAAAAAAAAAAGATACAAAATGTTGTAACAAAAAGGTACTTAAGTTTTATTCTTGCTAACAAATTTCTTTTAAATAATACATTTATATGTTATAAATGGTATGGTAAATTTATATATATATTTATAAATACATATTTACTATATATGGTAAACATATATATTTAAATAAATATAGCTTATATATTTATATGTAAACTATGCATTTATACTTCACATGTATGTCCTATATTTTTAAATTTTTTTCCTATTTTAATGAACTGGGAGGTCATTTAAATTTACCATACAATTGATTGTATAATCTAACTTTTCCAAATCCTGATCTGGCTTTTTCTTCTATAGCTAGAACATTACCCAATGTCATTAATTCCTCTAAGTATGTAATTAGAGGAAATCATCATCTTTTCTGCTTGCTCTATTAATTTTGATTCCTCAAGTGTTAGTTCTTGTGTTGGCTGAGTTATCTCTCAGTGCTGGCTATCAAGTGTACTTATTTTCCTAGCTGAGATTTATGTTAGACTGCCTATAGCATCCTTTGCACAGCCTGCTTGTGGGTAAAGACCTGGCAGCAGGTGTTGCAGCTTTTGTTTGATCTATTTTCCAGGAGAGTGGCAGAGGAGTGGGAGAGGAAGCAGGCATAGTACTTTAGAAGCAAATTTGGGTGTAAGCACCCCATTTCTTCCAGTGCGTAGCCAGCTGCCTTGGGCATTTCCCTGTCACTCCAACTCAGTTCCTAAGCCCTGTGCTCTTGCCTGTAGATACCTGCCTCCTTGGATATTGCCTGACACAAGTTAGCAACGTACAGTGGAAAATTTTCCTGGTTGCTTCTGTGGGAGTAATCAAACTAATAACACCTTTCTTTGGCTGCCACTGCATTGCCTCCTGTCTTTTCTGTCTGTTTCTCTCCATGAACCCTTACTAAGAAAAGTATACAATGGCACACATTTTAAGCTATGGATTCCTTCTTTAAATAGATTTTGTCTGCTGTCTGTGTTTGAAGGATTATGAATAGTTTATGAGATACTAGTTTTCCCTTTCTGGTTTTCAGTGCATTTTTGATTTTTTTTATTGTTTCTAGAAATTTAGTGTTGGTTAAGCAGGCTTAATATGTCATTTTTAGTCTTTGAATAGAAACGGAGATTGTCTCTCAAGAAAAGTGTAGGAACATTTGTGAAGCTAAGGAAAGGGGAAGGTTTTGTATACAGGGAAAAATCCTACAAGTGTGCACAATTTCAGCTATTCTTCATATGGATTTGAGGGAATTTCTATACCAAATAGACATAAGCAGAGTTTTGTAAACATATATCCGCTCTTATCAACCTCTATCATTGTTCTTTAAAGTATAACTTAGCAGTATTTTATTTTTCACAAAAATATTATTAAACGAACATGAGAGAGAGAGGGAAAAGAAGGCATTTGTGATTATTTCCAGCCACTACTGTGTAAATTGTTCAGGCCAAACTTGGGTAAAAGGAAAATGAGGTCTTTATTTGAAGGAGATATTTTAAAAATATAAGTAATAGAGAAAAAAACCTTAAATTATTAACCCTTTGTTTCTTGACCAGTATAGAGGAGTGATGGAAAGCAATTAGGCTGCTCACCTGTCTGAAGCATTGCCTATCATATTAACCTGAGGAAATGTTTTCGCTACGTAAATAGCCACCTTACGAATATATTTCTGGTGCCTGCTACTATTCTAGGAACAATAACAACAATAAGATAAGTCATAGAAACAAATGTATTTAAGAAGTTATATGGAATAGATTTTGAAAAATCAGTCACCTTTCACTAAAATAGAGCAGATTTGGGAAAAGTATATTTTCAGTACTTACTCACTTATTTGCAGTGTTCTTAGAACTCCAGATTCTGTTCATCAAGACCTCATATCCTAGAAAAAGTAATAAATGTGAGACTGAAGAAGCTATCAACTTAAAAAATGTGCACAACGTTGAGAGTTGTGAGTTAAGTTTTATTTGGTGCAAGATGAGGAGTGCAGCCCAGGAGACAGCATCCCAGATAGCTCTGAGAAACTGCTCCAAAGAGGCAGGGGGGAAGGTCAGTATATATGTGATTTTGGTGAAGGGGGAATACATGCAATCAAGCACATTTTTTACAGAAGGTTTCTGCTGGTCTCACGAAGGTTACTGCTAGTCATGGGGAGCAGACGTCACCATGAAGGATTTTAGTGTTTTTCTAGATATGAGGAGATGCAAGGCTCATAAAATTGGCTCCTGAAAATATCTAACTATCTGAAGAACTGTTCTGCCAGTTTTTCCCAGAGCACAGAGTGCCTCATTTCAGCTCTCCACCCTGAACTCCTTTCAGGGGTCGTTGAAAGTCAACAGCTGCAGCAGCTCATGATTTAATCCTTGTAGAGGTAGATAGCAAGTGCCAAAAGAAAATGCCAATTTGTAGTTGACAAAGGAAGGCAAGGAAGTGCATGTTGGGGAACCAAGAGGAAAGGCTGTAAGAGAGAAGAGAGGAAGGGAAGAAAGAAGAGGAAAAAACAAAAAAAACTGCTGAGCACATACATGTTTGTGACAGAGCACTTATATATACCATCTAACATAATTCAGAGTGTCTCTCAATAGAAAACACACTGTGATGAGTTTGCCTTTCTAGCAATAGTATCTCTCATTTGGCAAGCCATCTTTAAATATTGATGGCAACTTTTTGCTTTATGAAGAGAAAGTACAGGGGTTTTGAAAGATTCTGTGAGAGCAAAAGATTTTGTTTATTTTAAAAGCTATTTACAGTTTGAGCTGTTTGGCTTAGAAGAATAGAAAAAAAAATCTTCTTTTGCCTCAGAAAAATATTAATGGGTCTATTTATCTAACAACGCCATGGTTGTGACAATAGAATATAGATGGGAAAAGTTTAACTAAAAATGTGTTAAAATAATATGCAAAAAAACAGATTATGTGAATACTGGAAGCAGCTGTGGTGTTGTATGGAGTGAGAAGAAGCAAAAAAGAAAAAGGTTCCAGAAATATGATGGGGAACAAAGGCTCATGAAACTTGATTTTGAATTGAGAGCCTTATTATATAGAATACTGTTATCTAACATTCAATTTTCCATTTTTTCTTCTATTTTCTCTTTTTTTAAATTGGGGTATAGTTGTTTTACAATGTTGTGTTAGTTTCTACTGTACAGTGAAGTGAAATAAGTTCCCTATGCTATACAGCAGGTTCTCATTAGTTATCTATTTTAAAAATATTAGTGTATATATGTTAGTCCCAATCTCCCAATTCAATCCATCACCCCTTCCCCCCTTGGTATCCATATGTCTGTTCTCTACATCTGTGTCTCTATTTCTGCCTTGCAAACTGGTTCATCTGCACCATTTTTCTAGATTCCACAAATATGCATTAATATACAATATTTGCTTTTCTCTTTCTGACTTACTTCAATCTGTATGACAGTCTCTGGGTCCATCCACATCTCTACAAATGACCCAATTTCGTTCTTTTTTATGGCTGAGTAATAGTTCATTATATGTATGTACCACCTTCTTTATCCATTCCTCTGTCGATGGACATTTAGGTTGCTTTCATAACCTGGCTATTGTAAATAGTGCTTCAATGAACATTGGGGTGCATGACTCTTTTTGAATTATGGTTTTCTTTAGGTATATGCCCAGTAGTGCGATTGCTGGGTCTTATAGTAATTCTATTTTTAGTATTTTAAGGAACTTCCATACTGTTCTCCATAATGGCTGTATCAATTTACATTCCCACCAACAGTGCAAGAGGGTTCCCTTTTCTCCACACCCTCTCCAGCATTTATTGTTTGTAGATTTTCTGATGATGCCCATTTTAACCAGTGTGAGGTGATACCTCATTGTGGTTTTGATTTGCATTTCTCTAATAATTAGTGACGTTGAGCAGCTTTTCACATACCTCTTGGCCATCTGTATGTCTTCTTTGGTGAAATGTCGGTTTAGGTCTTCTGCCCATTTTTTGATTGGGTTGTCTGTTTTTTTGTGTTGAGCTGCATGAGCTTCTTGTATATTTTGCAGATTAATCTTTTGTCCATCGATTTGTTTGCAAATCGATTGTCTTTTCATCTTGTTTGTAGTTTCCTTTGCTGTGCAAAAGCTTTTAAGTTTCATTCGGTCCCATTTGTTTATTTTTGTTTTTATTTCCATTACTCTAGGCAGTGGATCAAAAAAGATCTTACAGTGATTTATGTCAAAGAGTGTTCTTCCTATGTTTTCCTCTAAGAGTTTTATTGTGTCCAGCCTTACATTTAGGTCTCTAATCTATTTTGAGTTTCTTTTTGTGTATGGTGTTAGAGGGTGTTCTAATTTCATTCTTTTACCTGTGGCTGTCCAGTTATCCCACCACCACTTATTGAAGAGACTGTCTTTTCTCCATTGTATATCCTTGCCTCCTTTTTCATAAATTAGTTGACCATAGGTATGTAGGTTTATCTCTGGGCTTTCTATCCTGTTCCATTGATCTATATTTCTGTTTTTGTGCCAGTACCATATTGTCTTGATTACTGTAGCTTTGTAGTATAGTCTGAAGTCAGGGAGTCTGATTCCTCTTCTGTTTTTGTGCCAGTACCATATTGTCTTGAGTATTGTAGCTTTGTAGTATAGCCTGAAGTCAGGGTACCTGATTCCTCCAGCTCAGTTTTTTTTTTTTTTTTCTCAAGATTGCTTTGGCTATTCAGCCAAAGCTATTGCTTTGGCTATTTGCCTCCGTATAAATTTTAAGATTTCTTTTTCTAGTTCTGTGAAAAACACCATTGGTAATTTGATAGGGATTGCATTCAGTCTGTAGGTGCTTTGGGTATTATAGTCATTTTTACAATATTGACCCTTCTGGTCCAAGAACATGGTATATTTCTCGTCTGTTTGTGTTCTCTTTGATTTCATCAGTGTCTTATACTTTTCTGAGTACAGGTCTTTTGTCTCCTTAGGTAGGTTTATTCCTAGTTATTTTATTCTTATTGTTGCAATGGCGAATGGGATTGTTTCCTTAACTTATCTTTCTGAGCTTTCATTGTTAGTGTGATGGAGTGCAAGGGACTTCTGTGCATTAATTTTGTATCCTGCAACTTTACCAAATACATTGATTAGCTCTAGTAGTTTTCTGGTGGCATCTTTAGGATTCTCTATGTATAGTATCATGTCATCTGCAAACAGTGACTGTTTTACTTCTTCTTTTCCGATTTGGATATCTTTTATTTCTTTTTCTTCTCTAATTTCCATGACTAGGACTTCCAAACTATGTTGAATAATAGTGGTGAAAGTGGATATCCTTGTCTTGTTCCTGATCTTAGAGGAAACGCATTCAGTTTTTCACCATTGAGAACAATGTTGGTTTTATGTTTGCATATATGGCCTTTTTTATGTCGATGTAAGTTCCCTCTATGCCTACTTTCTGGAGAGTTTTTATCATAAATGAGTGTTGAATTTTTTCAGAAGCTGTTTCTGCATCTATTAAGATGATCATATGGTTTTTATTCTTCAGTTTGTTAATGTGGTGTATCACACTGATTGATTTGTGGATATTGAAGAATCCTTGCATCCCTGGGATAAATCCCACTTCATCATGGTGTATGATCCTTTTAATGTGTTGTTGGATTCTGTTTGCTAGTATTTTGTTGAGAATTTTTACATCTATATTCATTAGTGGTTATGGTCTGTAATTCTCTTTTTTTGTAATATCTTTGTCTGGTTTTGTATCAGTGTGATTCTGGCCTCACAGAATGAGTTTGGGAGTGTTCCTTCTTCTGCAATTATTTTGGAAGAGTTTGAGAAGGATGGGTATTAGCTCTTCACTAAATGTTTGATAGAATTAATCTGTGAAGTCATCTGGTCCTGCACTTTTGTTTGTTGGAAGACTTTTAGTATAGTTTTAATTTCATTGCTTGTGATTTGTCTGTTCATATTTTCTGTTTGTTCCCTGTTCAGTCATGGAAGGTTATACCTTTCTAAGAATGTGTCCATTTCTTTGAGATTGTCCATTTTATTGGCATATAGTTGCTTGTAGTATTCTATTATGATGTTTTGTATTTCTGTGGTGCCTGTTGTAACTTCTCCTGTTTCATTTCTAATTTTATTGAGTCCTCTCACTCTTTTTCTTGATGAGTCTAGCTAAAGGTTTATCAATTTTGTTTATCTTCTCAAAGAGCCAGCTTTTAGTTTTATTGATATTTGCTATTGTTTTTTTGTTTCTATGTCATTTATTTCTGGTCTGATCTTTTTTATTTCTTTCCTTCTACTAACTTTGGGTTTTCTTTGTTCTTCTTCCTCTAGCTGCTTTAGGTGTAAGGTTAGATTGTTTATTTGAGGTTTTTCTTGTTACTTGAAGTATGATTGTATTGCTATAAACTTCCCTCTTAGAACTGCTTTTGCTGCATCCCATAGGTTTTGGGTCATAGTGCTTTCATTGTCATTTGTCTCTAGGTATTTTTTGATTTCTTCTTTGATTTCTTAGTGATCTCTTTGTTAGTTAGTAGCGTATTGTTTAGGCTCCATGTGTTTGTATTTTTTACAGTTTTTTTCCTGTAATTGAATTCTAATCTCATAACATTGTGGTCAGAAAAGATGCTTGACACAATTTCAATTTTCTTAAATTTACTGAGGCTTATTTGTGACCCAAATTGTGATCTATCCTGGAGAATGTTCCATGAGCACTTGAAAAGAAAGTGTAATCTGCTGTGTTTGGATGGAATGTCCTAGAAATATCAATTAAATATATCTGGTCTATTGTGTCATTTAAAGCTTGTATTTCCTTAGGAATTTTCTGTTTTGGATTATCTGTCCATTGGTGTAAGTGAGGTGTTAAAGTCCCCCACTATTATTGTATTATGGTTGATTTCCCCTTTTATAGCTGTTAGTCTTCAACTTATGTATTGAGGTGTTCCTATGGTGGGTGTATATATATTTATAATTGTTATATCTTGTTCTTGAATTAATCCCTTGATCACTATGTAATGTCCTTCCTTGTCTCTTGTAACATCCTTTATTTTAAAGTCTATTTTATCTGATATGAGTATTGTTACTTCAGCTTTCTTTTGGTTTCCGTTTGCATGGAGTATCTTTTTCCATCCCCTCACTTTCAGTCTGTATGTTTCCCTAGGTCTGAAGTGGGTCTCTTGTAGACAGCATATATACGAGTCCTGTTTTTGGATCCATTCAGCCAGTCTGTGTCTTTTGTTTGTAGTATTTAATCCATTCACATTTAAGGTAATTATTGATATGTATGTTAGTATTACCATTTTCTTAATTGTTTTGGGTTTGTTTTTGTAGCTCATTTTCTTCTCTCGTGTTTCCCACTTAGAGAAGTTCCTTTAGCATTTGTTGTAGTGTTGGTTTGGTGGTGTTGAATTCTCTAAGGTTTTGCTTGTCTGTAAAGCTTTTGATTTCTCTATTGAATCTAAATGAGATTGTTGTTGGGTAGGGTAATATTGGCTGTAGGTTTTTCCCTTTCATCACTTTAAATATATCCTGGCACTTCCTTCTGGTCTTCAGAGTTTCTGCTGAGAAATCAGCTGATAGTCTTATGGGGATTCCCTTGTATGTGATTTGCTGCTTTTCCCTTGCTGCTTTTAATATTTTTTTCTCTGTACTTAATTTTTAATAGTTAGATTAATATGTGTCTAAGTGTGTTTCTCCTTGGGTTCATCCTGTGTGGGAATCTCTGCAGTTCTCGGACTTGATTGACAATATCCTTTCCCATGTTAGGCAAGTTCTCAACTATAATCTCTTCAAATATTTTCTCATACCCTTTCTCTTTCTCTTCTTTTTCTGGGACCCCTATAATTCGAATGTTGGTGCATTTAATATTGTCCCAGAGTTCTCTGAGACTGTCCTCAATTCTTTTCATTCTTTTTTCTTTATTCTGTTCCACAGCAGTTGTTTCTACCATTTTATCTTGCATCTCACTTATCTGTTCTTCTATCTCAGGTATTCTGCTATTGATTTCTTCTAGAGTAGTTTTAATTTCAGTTATTGTGTTGTTCATTACTGTTTGTTTGCTCTTTAGTTCTTCTAGGTGCTTGTTAAACATTTCTTGTATTTTCTCCATTCTATTTCCAAGATTTTGGATCATCTTTACTATCATTACTCTGAATTATTTTTCAGTTAGACTGCCTATTTCCTCTTCATTTTTTTGGTCTTGTGAGTTTTTACCTTACTCCTTCATCTGCTGCATATTTCTCTGTCTTCTCAGTTTAACTTAATGTGTTTGGTTTCTCCTTTCCACAGGCTGCAGTGTTGTAATTCCTCTTACTTCTGATGTCTACCTCCAGTGGGTGATGTTGGTCCAGTAGCTTGTGTAGGTTTCCTGGTGGGGGAGACTGATGCCAGTTTTCTGGTGCATGGAACTGGATCTTGTCCCTCTGATGGGCAGTCCCATGTCCAGTGGTGTATTTTGGGGTATCTGTCATCTTAGTATAACTTTAAGCAGTCTGCTAATGGTGGGGTTGTGCTCCTGTCTTGATAGTTGCTTGTCATGAGGTACCCAGCACTGGAGCTTGCTGGCCATTGGGTGGAGCCAGGTCTTAGTGTTGAGATGGAGACTTCTGGGAGAGCTCTTACCAATTAATATTCTATGGGGCAGGAATTTCTCTCCTGGTCCAACATCCTGGACTTGGCTCTCCCACCTCGGATGCACAGACCCAACCACTGGCCGGAGCTCCAAAACTCCATAAGCCACAGGGTGTGGAAGAAAGGTGAAAAAAAAAGAAAAAAAAGAAAAACCGACAACGAAGCTCTGAGACAAATGGTAAATGCAAAACTGAAAAGACAAAAACACAAAGAAACACACACTCACAAAAAGAAAAAAAGAGAAAACAAGAAAAGAAGAGAGCAACCAAACTGATAAACAAACCCTAAAACGAAAACAAACACAAAAAACTAAACTCACCAAAAGAAAAACACAACAATAAAAAAATGAAACACAGAAAGCAAAGTAAAAAAATGCAAAGAAAGCATAAAACAAACACACAAATAAGATTAAAAAAAATAATAATAATAAAAAAAGAAAGTTGGAAGCAAAAGGGAAAAGTACAAAACAAAGAAGTAAAGTAGAAAAATATAAAATATAGTTAAAAATAAGACAAAAACAAAGAAAAAACTAAAACAAGATAAAAACATAATATAACAAAAAATACAGTAGAAATAGGAAAAAAGATTTAAAATGTATTAACATTAAAAGCATAAAAAGGGGAAAATGTCAATAAAAATTAAAAAAATAATAAAAAAGAACAATAGAGATAAATAAAAAAATATATATATAATAGTCATACGGCTGGTATTTTCCCGTGGCCTCAGCTGTCCGTGTCCTTGCCTCAAAGTGAGCCACTGCTATTCCCTGCCTAACCAGGAAGTCCTCCAATACTTCTAGGTAGGTCTCTGGACCCTCTGTCAGCACTGTGGGGGCAGCTCAGACTCTGATCTGCCCTTAGTCCCACGTGTACTTGCCTCCAAAATCCATAGTTGCCACCAACGTCCACAGCCTTGATTGTGGGAACACTCATTGTCTATTCATATATTTCACAGATGCAGGGTTTACCAAGCTGATTGTGGGGATTTAATATGCTGTTCCTGTGGCTGCACAGAGAAATTTCCCTTTGGTCGCACTTCCCCAGGAGTTCAGCTTTGGTTTTGTTCCTGCCTCTGCCTGTTGGCCACACTCAGGTGTCTGTTTCCCACCCAGGCAAGAGGGGGTGAAAGCAACAGCTGATTAGGGCTCACTTGCTCTCTCAGGCAGAGGAGAGGTGGTGGGAATACAGAAGTCACAATTGTGATGTGCAGGGAGTGCCTGTGGAGGCAGCATCAGCAGGAAGTTGCTACAGACTGAGGCATGCAGTGCATTCTCCCGGGGAAGTTGGTTCCAGATAGTGGGACCCTCGGCAGTGGTGGGCTGGACAGACTCCCGGGAATGTGTGAACTGTGCAGTGATCTGTGCAGTGACCTGTGCTTGTACACAAACCTTGGTGGCAGCAGTGGCAGCATCGCCCACCCCTGAGGTCCGAGATAACAGCTGGGGTTTGCATCCACCTCTGGAGCTCTTGTAGGTGGTGCCCTGCTGTCTGTGAGTGCTTGAAGCAGGAAGCTCTTTTCCTCACTCAGCCCACAATGGTCTCTTGCCTCTCTGGTGGCCCAGGCTTTTTCCCAGACTCCTTCCTGGCTAGCTGTGGCATACTAGCTCCCTCAGGCTGTCTTCACACTGCCACCCCCAGTCCTCTCCCTAGAGGGAGGAAGCCCAAGTGTCAGCAACCAGCCGCCACCAGTCCCAATGAGTGAGCTGACAAGCGTCTCAAGGCTGAGGAGTGCTGGTCAGCACAAATCCTCTGTGCAGGATTCTCTCCACTTTCCCTCCACACCCCTGTTGCTGCCCTCTCCTCTGAGGCTCTGAAGCTCCCTCCCATCCACACCAGTGAGGGGACTTCCTAGGGCATGGAAACTTTTCCTCCTTCACAGCTCCCTCCCAGAGGCACAGGTCCTGTCTCTATTCTTTTGTCTCTCTCTCTCTCTCTCTCTTTTTTCTTTTGCTCTACCCAGTTATGAGGAGAATTTCTTGCCTTTTTGGAAGTCTGAGGCCTTCTGCCAGCATTCATTAGGTGTTCTGTAGGAGTTGTTCTACATGTACATGTATTTGTGGAGAGAAAGGTGATCTCCACATCTTACCCCTCTGTCATCTTGAAGCTCCTCCTCATGTATTTTCCATGATTTCTCTCAGAAGCACATACTAGCTAGATCTTATCAATCTCTTTTTCTTCTTGGAAACACATGATAACTACATTTCCACCCTTCCTTGAACTTAAGATTGGAACTGTCACTATTCAGCAATGTGGGTGGAAGTGAAGTATACCTTTCTTATCCTGGTTATAAAGTGTTTTATGTCTTCCTCCATGTTTGCCTTGTTTTGCTTTTTGGGCAGCTGGATGCAGATGATACATATATAAGAAAGTGTATATACATTTTATTTATATATATATCTCCTGTATATAAAATTTGTCATAAGGAGATAGTAAGATTCTTCTGGGGAACATTTAAAAGAGAGAGACACTGAGCCCTACACTCAGAAAATCTGGTTTAATTGGTCAAGACAGCAGGGTATTTTAAACCTCTATAGGTAAATTCTAATGTGTAGCAAGGTAAGATTTTGGGCTTGGAGACAATGTGGTATAAAGTGGTATAAGTGGGACTTGAGGAAAATGTATATCCCTTTAAGAGATAACTATCCTCAAGAGTGGTCATTACAGAATTTTTAGGAAGAGAATCATTCAATATTATAAGAAGGACTGTTTCTACTGAGAAGGGAAGCTCAGTAAATTTGTCCATTTCATGTATTTAGAGGCAACTGAATGTCTCCATTGCATTTCTTAATTCCTCACTATTCCTGAACAATGATGTATGAATTTTCATATAAAAACTCTAGACATGCTGTGAATATATCTTACTGTATATTTCAGTACCACTCAAGTTCAGATTCTATATCTGACATTAAACTACATAAACTTTGTTACCACGAGAAGAAACCCAGTGGTTCTCTAACCCATGCATTTATATAACGATTTAATTAAGTGAAGAGTTTTCTTTAAGCTCTCCATTAAATTTAGAAGCAGCCAACTCATATCAGTCTTTCAAAAGTGTCCACTGCAACAGCCACTCAACATTTTGCTTTCAATAAGCATTTCATTCCAATTACCCACGCTAAATAGTTTCAATAATGTTTCACCATTGTGTGCTAGAGATTACCAGTGTTTCTTCAAATTATGTTAAGCAGCTCTCTATTGCCTTAAAGCTCTAGGTCAGAAAAACAATTTAGATTCTCATTTCTTTTAGCTTACTTTTTCCTGAAACCATTTCTTTAACCAATTACTATATTGGTCACTGTTGTTACTTGCAGACAACAGAATTCCCTCAAGCTAGGTTTTTAAAGAAAATAATATGTAGGGTACAGAATTTATAGGCGTGCCTTAGAATTTTAATAATACATAGGATAATACATCTAGGATAAATGTCCAAACACATATAGGATTTTTCTTGTTAGTCAAGAAAAGAATTTTGCATTCATCTAAAAGATATCTTCCCATCTATACTGACATCTATGCCCACATAGATGCCTACACCTAGGGACATCCCTAGGAAGTTGACAGTGACTCCTGTTTCACTGGTATTCTATAATTTCTTGAACTTGAGTAGAAATGTTTCCATGTCCTCTAATTGAAATTTAGCTTTTTATTAAGTTTTGAATGTAAACTACAAGCTGCAATAATATTAGCACTACTTAAGACTACCAAAGAAGTCAAGAGCACAAAAATAGTTAAGAACCCCTGCTTTAGAAGAACTAAATGTTTCTGCCTCAAACCCTGATTTCCCTGAGTGAAGGCTCAAAACTTGCTCCTTTTTGCCTTTATATCTTTAGTAGGTGACTGTTGGTGGAACCTAGATCACATGAGAAAAAAAAAACAAAAAACTATAAGTGGATATAGGAAATATAGAGCATTCTAGTATTTATAAGGAGGCATTTAGGAATTGAAGTAGGTATGGAGTAAGCAAGTTGCTATGTACTAAAAGGGCATAAATTATCATTTTCCTCTCACAAATATTAAAAAACAATGACAAAAGGCTATTTAAATAATTTATGCACATTTCCTAGCTGTATAAATTAAATTAAAACTTTTTAATGGTAAGCAACAGAAACTAAGAAAATCTTTAACAAAAGTAGATTTACTGGCAAGATAATTAGAAAACTCATTGAATTGAAAGAAATGATAAAAAAAAAAAAACCCTGAAGAATAGAAGTACCCTATTACACTTGACATTTCCCTTAGCTAATACTTTTTCACTTTTTAAAAAAATTATTTGCTTTAAGAGTATGAAATACAAAGGGATTTTGGTGTCTCTGAGTCCTCAGGCTCTGAGGGGTAAGAGGTCACTATTACTGCTCCCCATATGATCACCACAGACACCAGGGGAGGGATGTAGCCTGTTTACTTTTGGGTGATGCTGAAAGTTCTCTCTCCTCTGACACCACATCTGCCAGTGTGAGAAGGGTTGCTTCATTACTGGTAGGCAGAGATGGAAGTCCAACCTTCCCATGTGGTCTCTACACATATGTTAGGTGGTAAGGAGGGGGCTTGTTACCATTTGGAGAGGATGAAATTTTCATGATTCTCTACTCAGCCTTTTTTGACATTGCCCTTGCAGATGTGTTGGGGTACCTCCTTACAGCCTCTCCAGTGTGGAATTCTAAGCTTCCCACTAAGATTTTTTCTGGTTTGGATGAGGATAAGGCCACATTTTTTTCTGTGACGTTGGTTGCAGCAGAATAGTTACTGTCTGAGTTTTCCATCCTCTGAGGCTATTCCTTTCCTGTCCCTTGGTTAGATAGAATAGTTGTTTTTCTACTTCCATAGGCATTTCTAAATTACCAGTTTCTCCATTGTTTAGTCCATAGTATCTGAGGTAAATAGAAAATCTTGGAGACTCACCATTGTGATATTTCTTAGATGCCAAGGTCCCTAGCTGGTCTTCCTTCTTCTCTCTACCTTTCAAAATCTTCTTTTGTTCATTTTATATATAATATCTAAGGGTTTTAATTGTATTTAGCAGGAGAAATAAGAAAAAAATATTGTTTTCTCCATGTTCCCAGAAACAGAAGTAATTTATATTTTTGTCTTTATATAATTTTAAATGTCACTCTGACTTCAAGGAGATAAGTAAGAAATTTTGTCTTGTTTATTAATATTTACTGAACACTTATTTAAAGGAATACTATTCCATACCTATTGTTTACTAGCTCACTTAAACTTCCCAGTTATAGAAACTGAGCCACAGAGAAGTTCATTTACTTGAACGAAGTCACACAGCTAATAAGGATCATAAGCAGGATGTGAAACTGGAAAATTTTGCTCCAGAGCCCTTTTAAATGCTTCTCTATACTGTCCCTCCCATCATGAAATGGATTATCATTGGTCTAGCAAGGGCCAGGTGCCCACCTTGGACTGTTCACTGTTGCTTGAAAAGTTGCATCTGTTACAGAATATATTTTGTTCTTTGTATATATATATATATAGTGTGTTCTCCTGGCATGCTAAAACTATCACTCTTATTTTTTTCATACACACTTGTGATATGTATCTATATATATGTATAAAATCTCCAATGAACAGAAGATGTAACCTCCCCATTCTGTTTCTTGGAGGTAGATAAGTTTAAATAAAGTTGTAGATATAGATATATATAATATATATTTTGTTTATTTCACATATGTATCTATATAAATATCTATATCAATTAATATATACTTTATTTATCATATGTATATGTATACTTAAGAACATTACATATGTATGTGTATATATATATATATACACACACACATACATTTATGCTTGGATATATATATATATATGTATATTTATAAACATATATATTAAATCTCCAAAAGATTACATATGTATACACAGATAGATATAGATATACACAAATATTTATATATACAAAAAGATGTGTTTTATGGCAATCTAACACTTTACTAATTATTTATTTTATTTTATTTCACATATGTATGTATGTGTCTTGTGTTAATAAAATATATAATCAAAGTAGTGTTAGCCTACCTGAAGGAAATATGCCTTCTTTCCCTTTATCTTAGAACACAATATAGCACTTGATATAGTTAGTACTCAATTAAGGGCATATGTGAGTTATATTGTTGGATCTTTAAGGAAATGTTAAAGTCAATTTAGGCACAATTATTAAGAAAATGTAACAAAGAATTTGGATAAAAAATAAACTAATACAATTAAATTCAGAAAATAAACTATGAAGAAAAGTAATGTTAATTACCCCTAAAATGTATTAAACATTCAGCTTTTGTTACAAATAATACAGTGTAACACCTATTAAAATAGGAATAAATATAGCTTACAGCCTTATTTTAAGAATGAATATGAGACAATGTATATAAAATACCTAATACAGCACCTGCCTCATTTTTGGGACTAAATAAACTAGTAGTTATTCTTATCTTTATTATTATTATTATTTTTTTGTGTGTGTGGTATGCGGGCCTCCCTCTGTTGTGGCCTCTCCCGTTGCGGAGCACAGGCTCCGGACACGCAGGCTCAGCGGCCATGGCTCACGGGCCCAGCCGCTCCACGGCATGTGGGATCCTCCCAGACCGGGGCGCGAACCCGGTTCCCCTGCATCGGCAGGCGGACGCGCAACCACTGCGCCACCAGGGAAGTTTACTATGGAAACCCTCAAACCCTTACTCTCAGCCCCCTCCACTTTATGCTACCAGTGACCACCTTCCACTAAATCCTGCTGTGAACATGTCCATGCTAATCAGTGTGTTATCCAAGAATATTTGCATTTTTAAGTCTAAACTCCAATAGTGGTGTGAAAGTCTGTATTTATATCAAATGTATTTTAAGCAAAGAAAGGCAGGTTTCTTTTGTTTTTGTTTGGCTTTATTTTTCAGGAGGAAGAAGAGAGGAAAGGAAGATGGAGGTACCTTCCAGCTCTTTGAAAAACTTCTTGGGAGGGTGATCATATTTCCTAGATGTCCCAGAAGAGTCCTAGCTTACATTAGTTGTTCTGGAATAATTATTAATTGTGTTCCATTTAACCTTTAAAAAATGGCGTGATTTGGAGGATAATTACAGAAACATATCTATTTATAATTATTTTATGTCTAAAATTAATAAATCATTCAGACAAAAAAATATGTATATTTATATGAACATATATATTAAATCTCCAAAAGATTACATATGTATACACAGATAGATATAGATATACACAAATATTTATATATACAAAAAGATGTGTTTTATGGCAATCTAACACTTTACTAATTATTTATTTTATTTTATTTCACATATGTATGTATGTGTCTTGTGTTAATAAAATATATAATCAAAGTAGTGTTAGCCTACCTGAAGGAAATATGCCTTCTTTCCCTTTATCTTAGAACACAATATAGCACTTGATATAGTTAGTACTCAATTAAGGGCATATGTGAGTTATATTGTTGGATCTTTAAGGAAATGTTAAAGTCAATTTAGGCACAATTATTAAGAAAATGTAACAAAGAATTTGGATAAAAAATAAACTAATACAATTAAATTCAGAAAATAAACTATGAAGAAAAGTAATGTTAATTACCCCTAAAATGTATTAAACATTCAGCTTTTGTTACAAATAATACAGTGTAACACCTATTAAAATAGGAATAAATATAGCTTACAGCCTTATTTTAAGAATGAATATGAGACAATGTATATAAAATACCTAATACAGCACCTGCCTCATTTTTGGGACTAAATAAACTAGTAGTTATTCTTATCTTTATTATTATTATTATTTTTTTGTGTGTGTGGTATGCGGGCCTCCCTCTGTTGTGGCCTCTCCCGTTGCGGGGCACAGGCT
>NC_041226.1:40787308-40817653 GCF_002837175.3 Physeter macrocephalus | reverse complement strand
GTATGCGGGCCTCCCTCTGTTGTGGCCTCTCCCGTTGCGGAGCACAGGCTCCGGACACGCAGGCTCAGCGGCCATGGCTCACGGGCCCAGCCGCTCCACGGCATGTGGGATCCTCCCAGACCGGGGCGCGAACCCGGTTCCCCTGCATCGGCAGGTGGACGCGCAACCACTGCGCCACCAGGGAAGCCCCTATCTTTATTATTAATGTTGTTGGCATTAATTAATTTCAATGTCATGAGAAGACATTGAAAACCTCTATTTTCAAATACAGGTTTACTCTGGAACGAGAATCTTAAAACTTACTAAATGTCTTTTAAAGTACATTTATTAGCCATTTAGAAAAATTCACTTTAGCGTTCGTTTCAAGTAAGCTACCCTGGTGCATTTAACATACTATTAATTTGCAAAGCTGATGAGCAAGAGCAAGTAATTTGAGTAGTAAAATTGTAAAAGAAGTGTGTGGACACTTAGTAATTGTACTGAGAAATTAAGGCAATTATAGAAAAATTCAGGCTAAAAGTGCCATTGAAGAGGATTTTTTTTAAGCATTTGTTACTCAGATGACTCATCTAAAATGGATAAGTGCTCCGATTATTGCTCAAGACTATTTAATTTCTTTAAATGACTTAATCACTGAAAACTTCATGTAGAAGTTTGGATTTCAGGTAATTATTGAAGGAGAAAGAAAAGTTGCTTGGCAGTAGACCTCAGTCTGAAATTAGAAATAAAATGAGAACAATAAAACATGCACCATGAAATTTCTCTCAAGGTTAATGATAATTCACTTTTAGGAACTATATATTCAGATATTGCTGGCTCTTCGCAAGACTAAAATAAGTGAAGTTTGTCTTCGGTGCATGCAGTCATTACTTATTACCCTTTGTTTTACTATGGAAACCCTCAAACCCTTACTCTCAGCCCCCTCCACTTTATGCTACCAGTGACCACCTTCCACTAAATCCTGCTGTGAACATGTCCATGCTAATCAGTGTGTTATCCAAGAATATTTGCATTTTTAAGTCTAAACTCCAATAGTGGTGTGAAAGTCTGTATTTATATCAAATGTATTTTAAGCAAAGAAAGGCAGGTTTCTTTTGTTTTTGTTTGGCTTTATTTTTCAGGAGGAAGAAGAGAGGAAAGGAAGATGGAGGTACCTTCCAGCTCTTTGAAAAACTTCTTGGGAGGGTGATCATATTTCCTAGATGTCCCAGAAGAGTCCTAGCTTACATTAGTTGTTCTGGAATAATTATTAATTGTGTTCCATTTAACCTTTAAAAAATGGCGTGATTTGGAGGATAATTACAGAAACATATCTATTTATAATTATTTTATGTCTAAAATTAATAAATCATTCAGACAAAAAAATTTTAAATGCTGCACATAAAAATTTTAAAATATTTTATAAGTAAGTAATAGATACATTTGTAAAGCTAATGTCCTAATTAATATGTAATGCGTATTCCTTCCAGGCTTGTTTGTGGGAAAACTTCCTTCCCTCTGACATCTTGTTCCCATATAGCAAGACTTCTATAAGAATACCTACCCTGATTTCTCAACTCTGAAAGGAAAAGTGAATCACTCAATTTGTACATGTTTTCCACTGGTCTATATTTTTATATGTATAGGCTTAACTTTATTTAAATCATGGCATTGTGTATATGACATACAGATGTACCAGATAGCATAAAAGTTAGAGCTCAATAACAAAAATTAAATCACAGGGAACCTTCAAGTTGGCTGAGGAATAAGAGGTGGAGATCACCAGATCACCTTACTCCTCACAAATACATCAAAAATACATTTACAAGTAGAACAGCTCCTACAGAACACCTACTGAATGCTGGCAGAAGAACTCAGACTTCCCAAAAGGCAAGAAAATCCCCACATACCTGGGAAGGGCAAAAGAAAAAAAAAAAAAAAGAGAGACAAAAGAATAGGCACAGGACCTGCACCTCTGGGAGGGAACTGTGAAGGAGGAAAAGTTTCCATGCACTAGGAAGACTCTTCACTGGTGGAAATGGGGGGTGGGTGGGGGGAAGCTTCAGAGCCACAGAGGAGAGAGCAGCAACAGGAGTGCAGAGGGCAAAGTGGAGAGATTCCCGCACAGAGGATCAGTGCCAACCAGCACTCACCAGCCTGAGAGGCTTGTCTGCTCACCCGCTGGGACAGGTTGGGGCTGGGAGCTGAGGCTCAGGCTTCAGAGGTCAGATCCCAGGGAGAGGACTGGGGTTGGCTGCATGAACACAGCCTGAAGGGGGTTAGTGCGCCACAGCTAGCTGGGAGGGAGTCCGGGAAAAACTCTGGACCTGCCTAAGAGACAAGAGACCATTGTTTCAGGGTGTGTGAGGAGAGGGGATTCCTTCTCTGTCTGCCCACAGCAGACAGAGCACCACCTAAACGAACTCCAGAGATGGGCGCAAGTCACGGCTATCAGCTTGGACACTGGAGACAGCCATGAGACGTTAATGCTGCTGCTGCAGCCACCAAGAAATCTGTATGCAAGCACAGGTCACTATCCACATCCGCTTGGGAGCCAATGCAGCCCACCACTGCCAGGGTCCCATGATACAGGGACAATTTCCCTTGGAGAACACACGGCATGCCTCAGGCTGTTGCAACATCATGTCAGCCTCTGCACTGCAGACTCACCCTGCATTCCAATTATAACTACGGTACCCCTCCCTCACCCTGGCCTGAGTGAGCCAGAACCACCAAATCAGCCACTGCTTTAACCCCATCCTGTCTGGGCAGGAACAGAAGGCTGAAGGCAACCTACATGCAAAGGCGGGGTAAAAACCAAAGCTGAACACCAGTAGCTGTGCAAACAAAGAAGAGAAAGGGGAATCCCTCCCAACAGCCTCAGGAGCAGCAGATTAAATCCCCACAATCAACTTGATGTACCCTGCATCTGTTGAATACCTGAATAGACAATGAATCAACCCAGAATTGAGGTGGTGGACTTTGGGAGCAACTGTAGAATTGGGGTTTTCTGTCTGCAACTGACTTGTTTCTGGTTTTTATATTTATCTTAGTATAGTTTTTAGCACTTGTTATCATTGGTGGATTAGTTTATTGGTTTGGTTCCTCTCTTCTTTTTTTAAAATGATTTTTATTTTAATAATTCTTTTACTTTTTATTTAAATTATTATATTTTATTTATTTATCTATTTTTCTTTCTTTTTTTCTCCCTTTTATTCTGAGGCATGTGGCTAACAGGATCTTGGTGCTCCAGCCAGGTTTCAGGCATGAGCCTCTGAGGTGGGACAGCCGAGTTCAGGATATTAGACCACCAGAAACGTCCCAACCCCACATAATATCAATCAGTGAGAGCTCTCCCAGAGATCTCCATCTCAACACTAAGACCCAGGTCCAACCAACGGCCAGCAAGCTCCAGTGCTGGAAATCCCATGCCAAACAATGAGCAAAACAGGAGCACAACCCCAACCATTAGCAGAGAGACTGCCTAAAATCATATTAAGTTCACAGACACCCCAAAACACATCATCAGAGGCAGCCCTGCCCACCGGACAGACAAGATCCAGCTCACCAGAACACAGGCACCAGTCCCCCCCACCAGGAAGCCTACACAAGCCACTGAATCAACCTTAAACACTTGGGGCAGACACCAAAATCAATGGGGATTACGAATCTGCAGCCTGTGAAAAGGAGACCTCAAACACAGTAAGTTAAGCAAAATTGGAAGACAGAGAAATATGCAGCAGCTGAAGGAGCAAGGTAAAAATCCACCTGACGAAACAAATGAAGAGGAAATACACAGTCTACCTGAAAAAGAATTCAGAGTAATGATAGTAAATATCATACAAAATCTTGGAAACAGAATGGAGAAAATATAAGAAACATTTAAAAGGAACTAGAAGAACTAAAGAGTAAACAAACAATGATGAAGAACACAATAAGTGAAATTAGAAATTCCCTAGAAAAAATCAATAGCAGAAAAACTAAGGCAGAAGAACGGATAAGTGACCTGGAAGATAAAATAGTGGAAATAACTACCAAGAGGAGAAGAAAGAAAAAAGAATGAAAAGAATTGAGGACAGTCTCAGAGACCTCTGACAACATTAAATGAACCAAAATGTGAATTATATGGATCCCAGAAGAAGAGAAAAAGAAAGGGACTGCGAAAATATTTGAAGAGATTTTAGTTGAAAACTTCCTTAATATGGGAAAGGAAATAGTCAATCAAGTCCAGGAAGCACAGAGAGTCCATACAGGATAAATCCAAGGAGAAACACACCAAGACACATATTAATCAAACTATAAAAAGTTAAATACAAAGAAAAATTATTAAAAGCAGCAAAGAAAAATAAACAAATAGCATACAAGGGAATCCCCATAAGGTTAACAGCTGATCTTTCAGCAGAAACTCTGCAAGCCATAAGGGAGTGGCAAGACATATTTAAAGTGATGAAAGGGAAAAACCTACAAACAAGATTAAACTACCCAGCAAGGATCTCATTCAGATTGGATGAGAAATAAAAAGCTTTACACACAAGCCAAAGTTAAGAGAATTCAGCACTACAAAACGAGCTTTACAACAAATGTTAAAGGAACTTTTCTAGGCAGGAAACACAAGAGAAGGAAAAGACCTACAATAACAAACCCTAAACAGTTAAGAAAATGGTAATAGGAACATACATATCAATAATTACCTTAAATGTAAATGGATTAAATGCTCCAACCAAAAGACATAGACTGGCTGAATGGATAAGAAAACAAGACCCTTATGTATACGGTCTACAAGAAACCCACTTCAGATGTAGGGAGACACATACAGACTGAAAGTGAGGGGATGGAAAAATATATTCTACTCAAATGGAAATCAAAAGAAAGCTGGAGTAGCAATTCTCATATCAGATAAAGTAGTCTTTAAAATAAAGGATGTTACAAGGGACAAGGAAGGACACTACATAATGATCAAGGGTTCAATCCAAGAAGAAATAACAATTATAAATATTTATGAACCCAACATAGGAGCACCTCAGTACATAAGGCAAATATTAATAGCCATAAAACGGAAAATTGACAGTAACACAATCTTAGTAGGGGACTTTAACAATCCACTTTCACCAATGGACAAATCATCCAAAATGAAAATAAATAAGGAAAAACAAGCTTTAAATGACACATTAGACAAGATGGACTTAATTGATATTTACAGGACATTCCATCCCAAAACAATGGAATAAATTTCTTTTCAAGTGCTCATGGAACATTCTCCAGGATAGATCGTATCTTGGATCACAAATCAAGCCTTGGTAAATTTAAGACAATTGAAATCATATCAAGTATCTTTTCTGACCACAACACTATGAGACTAGATATCAATTACATGGAAAAATCTGTAAAAAATACAAACACATGGGTGCTAAACAATATGCTATTAAATAACCAAGAGATCACTGAAGAAATCAAAGAGGAAATCAAAAAATACCTAGAAACAAATGACAATTAAAACATGATGACCCAGGGCTTCCCTGGTGGCGCAGTGGTTGCGCGTCCGCCTGCCGATGCAGGGGAACCGGGTTCGCGCCCTGGTCTGGGAGGATCCCACATGCCGAAAGTTGGCAGAAGGAAAGAAATCATAAAAATCAGATCAGAAATAAATGAAAAAGAAATGAAGAAAACAGTAGCAAAGATCAATAAAACTAAAAGCTGGATCTTTGAGAAGATAAATAAAATTGTTAAACCACTAGCCAGACTCATCAAGAAAAAAAAGGTAGAAGACTCAAATCAACAGAATTAGAAATGAAAAGGAAGTAACTACTGACACTGCAGAAATACAAAGGATCATGAGAGATTACTACAAGCAACTTTATGCCAATAAAATGGGCATCCTGGAAGAAATGGAGAAATTCTTAAAAAAATCACAACCTTCTGATTCTGAATCAGGAAGAAATAGAAAATATAAACACACCAATCACAAGCACTGAAATTGAAATTGTGATTAAAAATTTTCCAACATACAAAAGCCCAGGACCAGATGGCTTCACAGGAGAATTCTATCAAACATTTGGAGAAGAGCTACCACCTATCCTTCTCAAACTTTTCCAAAATATAACAGAGGGAGGAACACACCCAAACTCACTCTAGGAGGCCACTATCACCCTGATACCAAAACCACACAAAGATGTCACTAAAAAACAAAACTACAGACCAATATCACTGATGAACATAGATGCAAAAATCCTCAACAAATCACTAGCAAATAGAATCCAACTGCACATTAAAAGGATCATACACCATGATTAAGTGGGGTTTATCCCAGGAAGACAAGGATTCTTCAATATACGCAAATCATTCCATGTGATAAATCATGTTAACAGATTGAAGGAGAAAATGCATATCATCGTCTCAATAAATGCAGAAAAAGTTTTCAACAAAATTCAACACCCATTTATGATAAAACTCTCCAGAAAGTAGGCATAGTGGGAACCTACCTCCACATAATAAAGGCCATATATGCAAACACAAAGTCAACATCGTTCTCAATGGTGAAAAACTGGAACCATTTCCTATAAAGTCATGAACAAGACAAGGATGCCCACTCTTACCACTATTACTCAACATACTTTTGGAAGTTCTAGCCACAGCAATCAGAGAAGAAAAAGAAATAAAAGAAGCAAAATCGGAAAAGAAGAAGTAAAGCTGTCACTGTTTGCAGATGACATGATGCTATACATAGAGAATCATAAAGATGCTATCAGAAAACTACTAAAGCTAATCAATGAATGTGGTAAAGTAGCAGGATACAAAATCAATGCACAGAAATCTCTTGCATTACTATACACTAATGATGAAAAATCTGAAAGAGAAATTAAGGAAGCACACCCATATACCATTGCAACAAAAAGAATAAACTTACCTAAGGAGACAAAAAGACCTGTATGCAGAAAACTATAAGACACTGATGAAAGAAATTAAAGATGATACAAACAGATGGAGAAATATATCAGGTTCTTGGATTGGAAGAATCAACATTGTGAAAATGACTATGCTACTCAAAGCAATCTATAGATTCAATGCAATCCCTGTCAAACTACCATAGGCATTTTTCACAGAACTAGAACAAAAATTTCACAACTTGTATGGCGACACAAAAGACCCAGAATAGCCAAAGCAATCTTGAGAAAGAAAAACGGAGCTGGAGGAAGTCAGACTCCCTGACTTCAGACAATACTTTAGACAATACTAAAAACCTACAGTAATCAAGACAGTATGGTACTGGAACAAAAGCAGGAATATAGATCAATGGAACAGGATAGAAAGCCCAGAGATAAACCCATGTACATATGGTCATCTTATCTTTAATAAAGGAAGCAAGAATATACAATGGAGAAAAGATAACCTCTTCAATAAGTGGTGCTAGGAAAACTGGACAGTTACATGTAAGAGAACACTTCCTAAGACCATACACAAAAATAAACTCAAAATGTGTTAAAAACCTAAATGTAAGGTCAGACACTATAAAGCTCTTCAAGGAAAACAGGAAGAACACTCTTTGACATAAATCACAGCAAGATCCTTTTTGACCCACCTCCCAAAGAAATGGAAATAAAAACAAAAATAAACAAATGGAATCTAATGAAATTTAAAAGCTTTTGCACAGCAAAGGAAACCATAAAGAAGATGAAAAGACAACTCTAAGAATGGGAAAAAAGTATTTGCAAATAAAGCAACTGACAAAGGATTAATCTCCAAGATATACAAGTAGCACATGCAGCTCAATATCAGCAAAAGAAAAAACCCAATTAAAAAATGGTCAGAAGATTTAAATAGACATTTCTTCAAAGAAGATATACAGATTTCCAACAAACACATGAAAGGATGCTCAACATCATTAAAAAACCAAAAATAGAGCTACCATATGACCCACCCATCCCAGTACTGGGCATATACCCTGAAAAAACCATAAATGGAAAAGATACATGCACCCCAATGTTCATTACAGCACTATTTACAATAGCCAGTACGTGGAAGCAACCTAAGTGTCCATCAGCAGATGAATGGATAAAGAAGATGTGGCAATATATATATACAATGGCATATTACTCATCCATTAATGAAAAATGAAATTGAGTTTTTTGTAGTGAGGTGGATGGACCTAGAGTCTGTCATTCAGAGTGGGAGTAAGTCAGAAAGAGTAAAATAAATACCGTATGCTAACACATATATATGGAATTAAAAAAATAATGGTTCTGATGAACCTAAGAACAGGACAGGAATAAAGACAAAGAGTTAGCAAATGGACTTGAGGACACGGATGGGGAAGGGTAAGCTGGGATGAAGTGAGAGAGTAGCATTGACATATATACACTACCAAATGTAAAATAGATAGCTAGTAGGAAGCAGCTACCACCTAGAGGTGTAGGTTGGGAGGGTGAGAGGGAGACGCAAGAGGGAGGGGATATGGGGATATATGTATACGTATAGCTGATTCACTTTGTTTGCAGCAGAAACTAACACATTATAAAGCAATTATACTCCAATAAAAATGTGAAAAAAATTGTTTAATCACGAAATTTCAGGATTTTAACTTCATAGAGGTTTGTTTTCCATTCAAAGAAATTCTGAAATAGTTTGGGAAACTCTCTAGGACAGCTCCTTGTAAGCCGCTATTTAAGAATCTTGTCTGTCTCTATTTTGTGCCTTCATAATCTCAACATGAGTGTTTTAACGTTACTTCAAGAGAGAGAATAAGAGAACATGGAACATTATGCAGTGTGTTTTTATTACTTCAGCCCAGAAATAACACTTGTCACTTTCACCCATGACCCGTTTGCTAGAAGTTGCCACAATTTTGATCATAAAAATCTCCTTTTTTTCTTATTACCATGAAAGAAAACTCTCATCCCATCCGCATGAAAGTCAACCCATCACTGCATCCAGCTTGAAAGTCCAGAATCTCTGATGATACACAGCAGTCTCTACATTAAGTCAGATGTGACTCCATCAAGTAATCAGCCTCTGTTCACCAAGTATTCAGTGGGATAAAAAGGTGGAATAATTGCAACGAACACTTATATTCAGAAAGGAGAAGTGAAAATACTTCACGGTCATTGATCCATAGAAATTTTAAAGTCCCACTGGGGAAGCATTACATGGGTCTTTGATTTGTAGATGCACTAGGTACTTTCATTAATCCTTAATTCTGCTCTCAGGAAAGTACCTGCTTGCCCACTGTTTTCTGTTACCTCTGACCTCAGGCTCTGGGAGTTTCTTTTCCTTATATTATCTCTCTTGATAACAACTGAGATGAGATTTTGGAAATATGGCGTTCCTTGGCTATACAGCTTTCTAAGACTGCTTCATATTTTTCTAGATTCTTTGACTTAATGGAGTTAAGCTATTAAAAAATAATTAGCAGGTGGAGTAGAAAAATGGGTAAGAGTGTTTTCTGTAAAAGTCATTTTCGTTATCAAGCCATTATCAACTTTTGATCCACAGATCTAAAGCCACACTTCCAAATCTATGTATCAGTTAAAAGCTGACATTTGATCCCTGCTTTTGGATCTCCTATGTCTTAATTTTAACTTAGTTCTAAACTGAGAATGAAAGAAATATTAATAATTAATTTCCCCAAATCTCAACAGCATTAACTATTTATATTGTATTCTAAAGGTATTAAATTTTACTTGTGTGTCCAATAAAAATGGTTTTGTAAATCATGTCTCCTCAGGCTGGTTAAACTACTCTGAAGTAAGCATGTCTATCTTAGTGGAAATCTTTTGACAAGACATTTTTGAATGTTACAGTAGATTAGGCTCATTATTTTTATTATTCACAGGCAACTTTACAAAAGTAAAACTATTTTATGCATGTTAAAGTAATTTTTTGTGCATAATTCTGACTAAAATTGTATATGTATGTATATATTAAGTTTTGGAGGAAATAACATTGAAAACAAAATTAAAAGACATTAAAATATAAGCAGCATATATTTATCTTTTTATTATGAGTTTTCCTGGTCTTGATCTAGTATTTCAGTTAATTTTTAATACACAATTTATTTGAGTTCCTTTCTGGAGACCATATAGGATAAATATCTTGCGTAGCTAATAGTATCACTTTTGCCTCATAGAGTCTTTAATGGTGATGTAACTAGTTTTTGGCGATATCTTTCTGCCCATTTCATAACTCAATTATTATGATCACTGGCCACCTGTCTCATTCAATTAATTCTTTTTTAAACATAATTTTCCATAAATGTTTCAATAGCATCCAAATTCCATCTACATAAATGTATTTCTTGTATAAATATACAAGAATATATTTATAAATCACCTCAATTTCAGTTCACATTTGTAATCTATTTTAATCTTTACTAAGGATATTTTGAGATATACTTCTCTGGATTTTTCCTTTTAAACATGTTAAGAACTCAGTTAGGAAGAAAAGTAACACCTATATAACTGTGTCTTCACAGTTGATACTAAGAGATTTTTGATAGTACAATAATAGTAATGACTTGCATTCATTCAGTGCTTTTTCTAGAGTGATAACTGGGCTACTGTGCTGAGAACTTAAAACAGATTATAAAATTTAATCATCATAACCACTCAAGGAATTAGGCAATACACCTCCATTTTATACTAAAATCTCTAACTCTTAAGGAGATTATGTAGTTCAACAAAAAGAATGCAGCCAAAAAGCAAAGACAGGATTCTATTGCAATGCTTTTTAACTTCAAACCTATTCCTCTTAAACCTTATTTATAAAAATTTATATTGTGCAGACCCATTGGACCAAGCATAGTGCTCAGTGCTTTCTGAGTAATCAGTGGAGTTTTGTTTACCAGAACTGAGCAGGTCATATATACCAGTTAGTATGATTTTCAACCTACATCTTAGCAATATGTTGACTGTATTGTCTTTTAAATAATATTAGAAACAAATGACAACTTTGCCAGTCTTTGGAATGAAAAGAACTGTATAAATGAGAGCTAATATTTTTCTGTACTCTTTAATGTCCTTCCTGTAACAGTCAAGGGAATAATTGCTTCTACAGAGCTACTGTTCTAAGGTTTTCCTCTGCCTATAGACAGGCATCAATAGATGACTGTCTGCAGGTATTTGCCTGGGGGAAGCTATTGTATGTCAGTGCAAATCAGGGCAGTTTCCTCAACTGCAGGAAGTTACTGTCAGGAACCTTGCAGGCATAGGTATATTTTAAGACAGTGGAACTGCACATTGTGTCAATAACTTTATATCTCCAAATAACTAATTTTTTACCTTGATCAGTGGTTTTATAATTTCGTTATAATACATTTTATTTTAAATCACATTACAAGGAAACTATCAATGTCAATGATTGTGGATATGGTTTAAAACATACCTATGTGATCGTTAACTTTCTTGACCAATGTGAACACACAAAATTTGAAATAATACTCAATAATAATTACAGCCTAACATTGTGTTAAATGTTTGAATGGTAAATTTAGACAATCTTCTTGTAAGATTACAGTTTATGAGTGCATTTTGATTTTTTAAAAATTTCAAAAACAGAATCTTAAACTGACATTATCATTTACATATTTTATCTGTTACTTTTTGTTCTTCAAAAGAAATGGTATAAATTTCCAATGACTTTGGACCCTGCCACCTGCCATTCTAAAGAATGTTTTCTTCTTCACAAGTAACATGATGTGCTAATTAAGTGTTAAATTTGGGGTAAGGGGTTGAGGAATCAAAATGATAATGTGTTATGATGAAAAAAACAAACTAGATGCATTCATTTTACTATTTCTAGTGGGTCAAAAATTGGTGAAATTGCTACACTGAGAAGAAACAATGTCACCTTTTAAATTACAATCTGGATGAGGATGTATAAAACACAGGCAGTCACACTAAAATAGACTATACTGTTCTTGAAGAAAATCAATATTGGAGACAAATGAACAGCATCAGAAATATATCTATATATTCCATGAACTATGGTAGAGTTATTTCAACTTAAACAAACTTTTATATCATGAGTCTTTCCTCCTTATTTTGTTAAAAACAAACAAAAAAAACCTTAAAATTTTAGTTTAAAATAGTGTCTAATTAGCTCTTTGACTTTGTCTCTTCATGCTAAATAGTTATCAAGATGTAAAAACAGGAAAAAACTCACAACTTTGGAAACTAACACTGGCTGACAACTCATTGCCAGAACATGAAATATATATTAGCATTGCACAAGTTTGAAAGCAGTCATGAAACATAGACCAGGGGAAGAATTAGACATACAGTAGTTCTCCCTTATCCATGCAGGATATATTCCAAGACCCCCAGTGGATGCCTGAATCCTCAAATAGTACCAAACCCTATAAACATTGTGCTTTGTCCTATACAGACATACCTATGATAAAGTTTAACTTAAAATTGAGCCCAGGGATTCCCTGGTGGCGCAGTGGTTGCGCGTCCGCCTGCAGATGCAGGGGAACCGGGTTCGCGCCCCGGTCTGGGAGGATCCCACATGCCACGGAGCGGCTGGGCCTGTGAGCCATGGCCGCTGCCGAGCCTACGCGTCCGGAGCCTGTGCTCCACAACGGGAGAGGCCACAACAGAGGGAGGCCCGCATACCACAAAAAAAAAAAAAAAAAAAAAAAAAAATTGAGCACAGTAATAAAATTTATGTGAATATGGTCTCTCTCAAAATATCTCATTGAACAAATTTAGTGCCTTTATCATCTTAACTAAAAACTTAGCACCAAAAGTTACTGTGGCAGTAACTTTTGCAGTTCAAGTTGTGACAGTAAAACTAGCATGACTTTCTTTTTCCTTCTGCACAACTTCTTGAATAGAAGTTTCATTCTTATCGTAGATCTTAGCCATCTCAGCACACAGCTTTTTTCTTTCCTTATTAAGTCAAAAACTTTCACATTTTCATTTAAAGGAGCACTTTAGGGCTCCTCTTTGGCAGATCCAAATTGCCAGCGTCACTATTCTTGCACTTTGGGACGATTATTAAGTAAATAAGGGTGACTTGAACACAGCACTGCGATAACACAACAGTCGATCTGATAACAAAGATGACTACTAAGCAGCTAATGGGCAGAATAAACTGGACAGAGGGATGATTCACATCCTAGGTGGCAAGGAGCAGGTCGGCTAGAGATTTCATCAGGCTACTCAGAATGGCCTGCATTTAAAACTTATGAATTATTTCTGGAAGTTAACAGCAACTCTATGGGCTATTAAGTAACATAAGGGCAGCCTCTATATCCTTTTAATTGGCAAAGACCATGCCTGGATATAACTCTTCTCATCAAAGAATGATTAACAATAAAAATCAATATGTGGCATATAAAAAATTCTTCCAAGTGAAAAACAAAGACAACATCATACTAAAAACTCAAAGGAAGACTATAACTCTGAAAACAGTATAATAAGTACATGGGAATTTTAAAACAATTATTTGGACTTCTTAAAAGATCTATTTCCTGTGAACGAAAACGGATGCCAGAAAGTATAGGATTGACTGTAAATGTGAGTTTATTGAGAGATATATTTCAAGGAATCTAAAAACATAAATTAACAATAAAAATCTCTAATGGAGGCAGCAAAAAATAAAATTAATCTATTGGATCACCATATCATTGTAAAAGACAAGTTTGAGAAAGAACTCAAAAATTGGGAAACTGCTTTACAAAATACAAGCACTGAGTGCTGATACTAGGAAGCCACTGTAAATTATAAAAAATAAAATTGTAAATATGGTTATAAAACAATACAATCTTAATAAAACTATTGAAATATATAATTTAGAAATAAAATAATATAAAATTAAGATATGTAAGAATATTTATACCCTTTCACCAGCCTCTCCATATTTCCTCTAGCCCTCCCTGCCAAGTCCCTGGCAACCACCTTCTACTCTCTGTTTCTATGAATTTGACATTTTTTTTAGATTCTATGTATAAGTGATACCATGCAGTATTTGTCTTTCTCTGTCTGGCTTATTTTATTTAGCATAATGTCCTCAGGGCATTTACATATATACTTATAAACATATATTCATATATAACTATATATTTACATATCTTTCCATATATCATATATTTTAATGTTTATATATACATACATATTTTACAATGCAAAGCAGATTTATTTGCATGCACAACGAGGATTAGGATACTAGAAAAAAAGAAAGTAGTCTTCTGGCAAATGGAGAAGACAAGACATTTAAGTAGCTAACTTTAAGACTTACTACAAAGGAACACTTGCAGTGTTGCCTTCAGAATTTAAGTTTTCACCTGATGCTTCAGCAGGCCTCTCAAACAGGACTTTTTTGCTGGGCCACCTCTTCTAGTTCCTTCTGATAGTCAAGATGGTATTCCAGATAGTCTGCATTCTTCATCTCTTTATCCAGAAAATCTCCCATGAAGGCTAGGAGGTCAGTTTTACTATTCTCAGAAGATAAGATTTTTAGGTCTTGCAAGACCCTGCTTAACGTGTTCTCCACCTGCAGAGCTGACCTGAGAGTTTTATGCCACTTTCCCTACTTTCACCTATAAGATGAATAAGGTCTGAGGATCTAAAATATAACTTGGGGACTAGAATTGATAACACTGTACTGTATAATTGAAATTTGCCAAGATAGTAGAACTTAAATGTTCTCACCAAAAAAAAAAAAAAAATGTAGATAAATGGGAGCTGATGGATATGCTAATTAACATGACTAGGGGGTGGGGCAGGGAGTCCTTTCACAATGCAGATGTATATCAAACCACCAGGATATATACTTTAAACACCTTAAAATTTTATTTGTCGATTATAACACAATAAAAGCTGAAAAAATATATTAAAACTGAATTTAAAAATACATAAGAATAATTTTCAAATGCACAAAAAAGAAAAATAAAGTCCGATCTTGGACAGTGCAGGGTCATAAAATCATGCTAAATTATTTAGCTTGGAATTGGGGTCATGTTTGTGGGAGAATTAGATTATAATAACATTGTAAATAATCATATGTATTAATATATGTAAATAAATTTTAAAATCTTAGTGAGGCAGGTGGTACCCTGGGTTGGGGGTAAATACTGATTCAAAAAGCAGAACATAACTTGATTAGGCAAGCAATCATTGAATAACTGGGAAAAAAAGTCAAAGAATAACCTACTAAAATAGTTCAGGGCTATACAAGCTTCAAACATTTCAGTAAAATGTAATCAGTAAGCAAAATTTTCCCTGGCATAGAACAAAAGAGAAAACTACAACATTTATTTCTGTGAAGCACAGTCATCATATCATAACTTGATAAAGATTGCAACCACAAAGAAAAGTATAGCTTAAACTGTACTTTCTCTGGCAGGCAGTGTCTAAGATGGTCTTCAATGGTTGTCATCTCCTGGAATTTATGTCCCTGTTGAAGCCCTCCCCTGAGGGTGGACTGGATTAGTGGGTTAGTGACTCACTTCTAATGGAAAGGATAGAGCAGAAGTGATAGGTTGTCACTTCTGAGATTAGGTTATATAAACACTATGGCTTCTCTCTTAGACTCTCAGCCTATCTCAGTCTATCTCTCTCTCTCTCTTTCTCTCTCTCTTTCTCTTTCTCATTCCTCACTCTGGAGAAATCACATGAGCCTAGAGAGAGGCCCAGGTAGTGAGAAACTGATATCTTGATATCATCAGCCTACAGCCAGCAAGATCCTGAGTCCTGCTAACAACCACATGAGAGAGCTCAGAGTGAATATTCCTCCAGTCAAGTCTGGAGGTGACCGAAGCTGCTGCTGACACCTTGTTTGCAGCCTCCTGAGAAACTCAGAACCAGATGCATCTAGCTAAGCTGCTCCTGGAATTCTGACTCACAAAAATGAGATAATAAATATATATATTTTGTCACTGTGTTTTGAGTACTTTGTTACATGGTAATAGAAAACTATTAGACTTAGCAAATACTAATGAAAATATAAATAGCACTAAATAGAAAGTATATGTTAAAAGAAATTCATGTTATATACAGAGGTCAGAATGAAAAGAGAAAAAAAGGCAAAAAATAATTAGACAAAAACTTGAAAATATGTATATAATTACTATCCTTAGAGGGTAAGAGAGTAAAGTCATAAAAAGCAAACAGAATGATATAAAAACCAATTATTCATTTAAAACAATGACATTGAATATTAATGTATAATACAAACTGAATAAGTATATTATATATACTGTACACATACTTATATATATTCAGTACATATGTATGTGTATATAAGGAATGGAGAATTGGAAAATAAAATTGAACCAACATCCTAGGGACAACAAAAAGATAAAAGAATGAATAATAGGAGATAATTTATAAAATAGAAGATAGGAAAAGATCAGCCCAGAAGACCCAATTTCTGAAAGAAAAGAATTGCAGCAAGAGATAACAGGAAACGTAAGGGAAAAAATTACAGAAGGAATATGTCAGAGAAGCTTCTCAGAATGGAAGGACATAAATTACCAGATTGGAAAACAAAACAACAACAACTAAAAACTGAAATCTCTGTAAATTAAGAAGTTCCACAGCAAGACACATCATTTTGAAATTTCAGAGCTCTTGAGAAAATATAATAACTTAACTTACAGAGAAGAAAACAACCAGGAGAGATAGTTAAAATGTTACTAGACCTTTCAACAACAGCTCTGGGCACTAGAAGACAGTGGATAATATTTTCATTACCCACCTGAGTAAAAATTTGAGGAAATGTGATTTCCAACCTAAAAATACATAATTAGCTAAACTTTAAGTTAGGTCTAAGAGTAGAATAAAGACATCTTCAATCACAAACCTTTCAAAATGATTCCTTCTCATGCCCCACCAATAGGCTGTTGCAGTGGTCAACAACCTTTTCCTGTAAAGACTCAGATAATAAATATTTTACACTCTGTGGACCATAATCTCTTTGTTGCAACCACTCAGATCTTCCCTGACAGTGTAAAAACAGTGGTAGACAATATGTAAATGAGTGTGACTGTGTTCCAATTAGCTTTACTTATGAATATTGAAATGTGAATTTCACAAAATATCATATATGTGCCTTGAAATAGTATTCTTTTTCTCTCAACCATTTAAAAATATGAAAATCGTTTTCTTCGAGGCCAAGCATTTAAAAACATTTATTAGAAAACTGGTCTTACATATGAGTCATATATATTTTTATTATTATGTATTTTTAAAGCATCAGACAGCCTTCTAGCTCCTATAGTGAAAAGGAAGTCCCCACTAGCCTCCCACCCGAGGCCCTGAAACGGGGCTCATATTTCAATTGATTTTCTCCTGCCTTCTGCAGCAGAGAATTTCAAAGTGAAGATTTCGGGACCACCTGAATCAGAACCATCTGGGGAGGATTGCAGGTGCCCATGCTCCACTTTATCCAAAGCTCCTGTGATAGAGCCCAGGGATATGCACAACCTCCTGAGTGATTTGAAACACACCAAAGTCTGTCACCCCTCCTTTAAAGGCAAGTTTTTCATCTCCCAGGACAAAAGAAACACAAGCTAGGAGTGGAAATATGACACCGGTAGGGCGCAATTCCAAATCGTGAAGAGACACCAGCATGTCTACACTGGAGCGGTTGGACAGAGGCAGAAACTGAGTCTGGGAGAAGAGAACAGGGACGGAAGCTAAAACAGATGCAGAGACAAAAGCCAGCCTCGGACTCCCACTGCCTCATCTCCTGGCATTGAGGCAGGGTTACTGGAGACATTTGGAGTGGGAAAGGTAGCAAGGCAGCCCTTGGGCTGAGAGGTCTGCGGACACTACTGAGGAGCCCAGGGCCCACTTGTATGTCCAGCTTCAGAGACATCAGGGGGATGTGTGGGGACCCGCAACAGTGCTGTGAAGGTGCCGAGGCCGCTGGTTGGGAGGAGGTCCGCGCAGCGGCCTGAGTCCCCAGTGGCAACCAGTTCCCTGCACGCCGGGAAAATCATTCTTAAATTCTGAGCTGTCCAATGATAGTGGACCAGATCTGGCCGGCAGGCCCATAGTTTGCTGTCACCCGTCCTATTGGAAGGTAAACTTCCCCCACACAGAGTTAAGCAAGAAAGACGAAATTATAGACTCAAGGGCATAAAGGATCCAACACAGGAAACGGGCAAAGTGAACCCGTAAGATGAAGGTGAAGGGATATCCTGGACTAGAGATCTAGCTGCCACGAGATCTCAAGATCCACCAGTCCAGGTTGAAGCAGGATGATAGAGGGCTCTAGAGAGATTTCACCTAGGAAAACAAAAGGAAACAAAGCCAGGCTTCCCTGGTGGCGCAGTGGTTGAGAGTCCGCCTGCCGATGCAGGGGATACGGGTTCGTGCCCTGGTCCGGGAAGATCCCACATGCTGTGGAGCGGCTGGGCCCGTGAGCCATGGCCGCTGAGCCTGCGCGTCCGGAGCCTGTGCTCCGCAACGGGAGAGGCCACAACAGTGAGAGGCCCGTGTACTGCAAAAAAAAAAAAAAAACAAAAAACAAAAACCAAGTAAAACTGATAGATTTTCCCAGTGTGTTCATTGTATTGAGAAAAACTTTAAAGGTGTGTTGGAGTCTTGGAGAGAAGGAATCATGATGATTACAGAAAAAAAAGGACAAAAAAATGAATTGATTATTCATAGGTTAAGAAAAATAAAAATGTCATTCAAGAGAGAAAATTTAAGCATCATAACTACGTTGTACAGATCTGAATAGTTAGTTATAACCTAATCAGAGAGTACTGATTTAATAAAAACCATAATATAACTATATAGGATACACTGTTAGTATGTATGAGGGTGGTGATTAGAGAAGGTGGGTAAGTAGCTAAAGCTAAAAGCTCAGTTAATAGCACTAAAAACATATTATTTCAAAACATGGATGCAGCCACCAAAAGAAATAGGTAACAGTATTAAGTTCCTACTTCTGGGGTACATGATTAGTGGATAAGGAGGGTCAAGCACGACCACTGTTTTCACTGACATGTCATGCAAATTTATTGGAAATGATGTTTTAATATCAGTAAATTTTAATTTGCCAAAAATTAAATAGAAAGTAGGAAAAAACCTATTTCTGTTCTATAAATGGCAGTAACTCACATGATATAATAATAATGATACTAATTACATAGTAATTATGTTTTAGCAATATAAAATATAAAATACATTAAAGCAACTCTGCAAGAAAGGAGTGGAGACAATCTACAGAAAACAAACTTGAAGGAATCTTATGGTTTTTTAAAATGTTTTGAAATAGCTGTTCCCTCTGCCTAGAATGCCCTTCCCCCAGATATTTGACTGACTTGTGACTTTTCCAGCTTCAGGTCCCTGATAAAATATCACTTTCTCACTGAGGTCTTTCCTGATTACTCAACACCCTGCCCCCCCCCCACACACACACTTCCTGCCCTCCTACCTTGTTTTCTTCTCTTCCATAGGTTTGATAAATGTATGACATTATTTAAAAATTTTTGTTCTTACGGTTTGTTTGTTTATTCATTGTCTCTCTGTTCTCTTTAGAATGTAAACCACGTGATGCCAGGGATTTTAATCTGTTTTTCCACTTCCGTACTCCTAAAATTTAGAGCAGTATCTGGTACATAGTAGGTACTCAATAAATATATGTTCTAAAAAAATGAAAACTGCATTTTAATCAATTAGACACAATAAGCAAAATTGAATAGTGTAAGAATTTCAAATTTTCCCAAATTAATTCATAGACATAACAAAATATGTATCATTTCTCTACAAGGATTTTTATTGGAACTTGACAAAATAATTCCAACTTCAACATAACCAGGAAGCATTGTAGGAGAAGTAGCAGGGAACTATGGCTATTACCATTGTCAGTGAGAATAAAAATTCTTTGAAAAATAGAATAATGTAAAAAGTAAGTTTGCATAAAAATCAACAGGTAAATGGAACAGAATATTCCACCTTGAAAGTGACTGCCATTTGACCATTCCTGATGGGTGAGTCTTAAGAAGGTGTGGGAAATAGTGGATATTTGGGAAATTTTTAGGTTGGAATATTTGCTTAGAAGACATACCCAAAAATGTCCCAGAGGCTTAAAAGAAGTTAAAAAACAATTTTATATAAACAAAATAATACAAATAATATAAAAATATAGGTGAATATCCCATGCACACAGAAATAATTTGAATAATGTTTTACCTGGTTTTTAAAGCTGGTAAGTCAAAAGTCATTACAAATAAAACCAATAGACAAATGATTAATAAAAATATTTTTGAATCTGTATTTTTCTCAAAAGTTTAAAGAATTCTTCCAAATGTATAGTGGCATTCCAATTTTTAAAAGGACTAAAACAGAAAAAAAGTTCAGCTTTACCAATAATTTTTAAATATAGATTAAAAAGAATAGTATAACATATCCCTCTTTCTAATTATCTAAGCCTAAAATGAGTAATTAATACAATTAGGTATTCTCATATGCCTGTGGTGGAAATGAAAATTAGATCAAACTTTTTAGAGGAAAATTTGGCTCTCTGATCAGTATTTTTACTTCAAAGAATAAATCCTAAGGAAATAATCAAGAATCAAACCATTTTATGGTCTAGAAAGGTCTTCAAAGCATAAATTGAGAGTGGAAAATAATAGAAACAACCTAACATTCAACAATAGAGCAATAGTTTAATAAGTAAAATAATTTAATACATTTCAGGTAAGTAAATTATAGTATACTGGTATGGTAACATTTTCTGCCACCACTAAAAGTCATGTGTCCAGAGCACGTTGACAGACAAGGAAAAGTCCTCATGATATAATGTTAATGAACACCATTCATTTACTATGATATGAGCATTTTTTTTAGCATGATCTCAGTTGCTTTTTTCCCCATTTATATTACATATATAATGCATTCTATCCGTATCTATCTATCTATATCTATCTATTGTATTGCAATGTGCATAAAGTGTGAAAATCAGTTCTCTCTCACACACACACATTTTTTAAAGTAGCTGCATCTGGTTATTAGATTGCAGATGACTTTTAATTCTTCTATATACTCTTCTTCATTTTATATTTTGTACAATAAAGATAAAACATTTTTTATACAATAAAAGAGTTGAATAGAAGTACCCATAAACTTTTCCTGAAACCTATTAAAATACCATCATCAATGCTCACTATTTAAATCATGACATTTTCATTACTGTCTCAAATAAGGGATTCAGAAAATAGAACATGGCAACTAAGGGTTGGATGTCACTTCTTCCGTTTGCTGAAAAGCTCTTACTTCATAGCTATTCACTGTTTATAAATGACAGTGCAAAAGAATAATTGGGAAGAGTTCTCTTGTACAAAAAAGGGTAAAATTCCCTGAAAGTCTTCTGCCAGAGAGTTATTTTTGGAGATTTTTAGTGGACAGAACAGACCTTCAGCAAGGCTTCAGCCAACAAAATGCATTTGTCTCCATCAGTTTTCTCAGAAAGGTTACAATAACTATCACCCAACAAACAAACCAAAACACACATAAGATATAACATTTTATACTTTTATTGTGCAACAATTTTAGTTTAAAATACCACAATTTACCATTGTCCTTGAAAGGATGGAGAATTGTGAGCAGTGTTTTGGGGAAAAATGCTTTTTATGACCCAGAGGTGCCAGATTTAGGCACAGATTGTCTTGGGAATAGTGGCAATACTTTATCTACTTTTTTTTTTCTGCATACCTGTCTACTCTCTTCTTTCTCTTTTCATCCCTTGTGGTACGATATGCTTATGGTAGCTATTACAAGGTGTCCCTATGTATAGTTGAATATTACAGACTTGGAAACAAACCTATGCCCAGGTAAGAAAATTATTTATAGAGCATTTATTATATGCAGGCACTATTTTTCACATCTTTAATACAGTATTTTTTTTTCTATCTTCACAACAGCCCTGTGCTACACTGCTAAAAAAAAACAAACCCTATTTTTCCCCTCAGATTAAGATACTAAGTCACAGATAAGGCAAACGTCTTGCCAAAGGTCACACAGCTAATAAATAATGAGCTGAGATACAGACCAAAGAATTGGCTCTTAATCACTATAATAAATCTACTAACATTTTTGCAATGATCTATTGAGTCCCTGTGTGAAAAACTATCCCTAATGTGTGAGGTAGCGTTTTGTTTGTTTGTTTTTTCTTTAAAATGAATGTAAACTCCTACTGGGAATCAATCTGGGTGATAGTTTATACTGAGGCCAAAAAAAAAAAAAGAAAAGACGAGACTGAAAGAGAAAGGCTCTTTCTTCCCTCTCTAAGTCTTTGTTCTGAAAGATGAGGAATTTTAGGGTAGGTTTGGTGGAGAGTGTAGCTTCACTTCATACAGAGCCAGCAAAACCATTGAGTCCCTATAACACTTTCCTTCCTTTTCTGGCAATAGTGTTTGCATATGCAGTAATGGCTATGATTTTTATCAGTTGTCTGGAAAAGCAGGGATTCTTGGCAAGGTTAACATCCTGCTCCACTTCAAAACATGCATCTGAGTTCTAGACCCACTGGCAAGAAGTGAGATAAATTCTTTCTGACATTTTGGATGTGAGGAAATTGTTATACCTTAATCTATTGTCCGGGAGGACAATAGATTCTAGGCATGCTGTCCAAGTTTTCTTATTATTCCAATTATTCCTGCGGTCCCTGCTCACAGTTGCTCTGCCTTTGGGAAAATGGCTGGGTGTAAATTCTAAGAGTTATTCCCTGTGACTTGGTCTCTTTATGGTCTTGAAACTTTTGCTTTGTTTTTTCACAGACTGGGCTCAAAACTGAAGGTTTATGCACTCCTTGGTGAAGTAAAAGTCACGCAGGTGTGGGTCAATCAAAAAGAAACATGCATTTACTGTTTGTGAAAGCAGCATACCAGGGGACTGCCCCAGTTGTTGCCAGAAGCAGTTTTCTTATTCAGGTCCAATGGTCAAAGCTGACTTCCATGTTACTGATGGCACCATGGCTACTGTGGATGCAGCCCAGCCAGTGGGCTATTCAGAGGGCAGCATTTACACTGTTGGGCACAAGTGATTACATCTGAGTTTCTGTTTTCTTGGCACAGCAAGGTAAACTGTTTAATGGGCCAATGTAAACCTCCTCAGGCGTTCTTCAGAACGTTTGAGGAGATCTAGCAATAAACTGGATTTCTTGCTCATCAGTCATCATGATTTGAATATCTTTGTGTTGCCTGATCTTACTGTAAGATGTCTAGTGACGTCTTTGAATTGACAATGACTGCCAATCTGGAATTGTTTAGTACAAAGTGTGTCCTTATTGCAAAGTCATTGTCTTTATGTAAAACTCCTAATGCCTGCAGGGCCTGACTTCCCAATTTTTCCAGCCTATGATTGTGATCTCTCTCTCTTTAAGAGCTACCGATTGATGAGTTTTGCTTGTTGATTTCCACTGTTGAAATTACTTTCTTAATTTCCACTGGCAAAGACCATTTCTAAGGTTGGAAATGCCAATGAAGAGGTCTCTAACAGAGACAGAACAAGAGGGAAGAGTCCCCACAGTCTGGCAGTACTCCGACCTACTCAGATCTACCCAAGAGTCAGACAAATCTTGAGTGAAGTCAAGTAGGATTGAGATCCACAGGTACTTATCATTTTTAGGATCTATGTAAAATCATATACTATACTTATCTATATTCTCCCTTGCTATCTTTACACAGTGGAATTCCACAAATAACACTCGAGAGTGGGTGGTAAATGAAGTTATAGCTTTAGCACTGTACTAATTTTCTTTTCTTAAAATCTGCTTTTTTGGAATAATACTCACTCCCACAAGGGCTGTAAGCAAAAATATTCGAGATAAAGGAATTATTCTTTTTTCTCCCTCTCTTCTTACTTTGTATTTAAAGAAATGAGCATTTCTGGAGTACTGCCTTGTTATTTGCAAAGCCATGGACAAGGCACTTCCTAAATATGTTACCCCTGGACAAAAACTTTAAAGCAAGAATTACAATAAATATTTCAGTAGGAGCAGCACCTTGCCTAAAATCTCACAGCTGATAAGAGACAGAGCTAAAATATGAAATCTTAAATTCTGACACTAAACCTAGAAAGTTTTGTTTGTTTTCATATAAAAATATTCTTAAATATAAATAATAGTTGTAAATAATTCAAATAGTACAGTATTTAAAGTAAAAGAATTATTTTTATTTTTACTTTGTACTAAACCCATGACACACAGGTAACCATACATAACAGTAAGATATTCACATCTCTAGGGATCTTTGATTAATATATATAAAATGTACAAAAATACTCACATGCATAAGAATATTCACATGTAGTTTTTTTCTTCAAAATTTGTTAAATATATTCATTTGTAATAATGCTTTTCTCACTATCTCAAGGCTTTCAAGTTGTAGCATATTTTGATAATTGTACAATGTTAAGTAAAGTAATATATATATATGCACAATACAGATATATGTATACATATTTCTGTATATTTTAATTTAGTTTTTAAGTATTATTTTTCCAGTTTTATTAAAATATAATTGGCCTATAGTACTGTATAAGTATAAGGTGTACAGTGAAATGATTTGACTTACATACATCATGAAATGATTATCACAATTTAGTGATATTAGTGAATATTCATTTAGTGATATTTAGTGAAATTTAGTGATATTTAGTGAAATTTATTGAATATTCATCTCATAAAGGTATAAAAATTAAAGAAATGGAAAAAATTTTTCTGTACTGAGAACACTTAAGACTTACTCTCTTAACAATTTTCATATATAACACACTGCAGTGTTAATTATATTTATCATGTGGTACATTACATCCCTAGCACTTATTTATATTATAACTGGAAGTTTGTACCTTTTGATCACCTTTATCCAATTCCCCCCAACCTCCATTTCTGTTAACCACAAATCTGATCTCTTGTTCAATGAATTTGTTTGTTTGTGTGTTTGTTTGTTTTTGAAGTATAATTGACCTACATCACTACGTCAGTTCCTTTTACACAAGATAGTGATTTGATATTTCAATACATTTTGAATGATCACCAAGATAAGTCTAGTTGCAACATGTTGTCATAAAAGTTAATACATTGTTACTGATTATATTCCCCACATTGCATATTTCATACTCTTGGCTCATTTCTTTTATAATTGGGATTTTGTACCTCTTAATCCTCAGCTTTTTCTTTCCTCTTCCCATCAACCTCCCCTCTGGCCACCACCAGTTTGTTCTCTGTGTCTACAAATCTGTTTCTGTTTGTTATATTTGATCACTTGTTTTGTTTTTTAGAACCCACTTATATGTGTTCTCTTTAATATTTTTTGAGGAATTCCCATACTGTTTTCCACAGTGGCTGCACCAGTTGCCTTCCCAATAACAGTACCTGAGGGTTCCAAATCCTTGCAACCAACACTTGTTATTTGTTGTCTTTTTGATAATTGCCATTCTGATAGGTATGAGGTAGTATCTCACTGTGGTTCTGTTTTGCATTTTCCTGATGATTAGTGATGTTGAGCATCTTTTCATGTGTTTGTTGCCATTTGTATGTCTTCTTTGGAAAAATGTCTATTCAGGCCTCTGCTCAATTTTTAATCAGTTTTTTTTTTATGTTGAGTTTATGTATACTTTGTATATTTTGGATGTTAACCCCTTAACAGATATATCATTTACAAATAGATTCTCCAGTTCAGTAGGCAGCCCTTTCATTTTGTTAATAGTTTCCTTTGCTGTACAAAAGCTTTTTTATTTGATGTAGTCCTATCTGTTTATTTGCTTTATTTCCCTTGCCTAGGGAGACATATCCAAAAAAAATATTACTAAGACTAATGTCACAGAGCATACTCCCTCTGTCTTCTTCTAGGAGTTTTATGGTTTCAGGCCTTACATTTAAGTCTTTAATCCAATTTGAGGGATTTTTTTTTAATATGATATAAAAAAGTGGTCTAGTTTGATTCTTTTGTATGTAACTCTACAGTTTTCCCAAAACTATTTATTGAAGAAGCTGTCTTTTCCCCATTGTATACTCTTGTCTCCTTTGTTGTAGATTAATTGAGCATATAAACATTGGTTTTTTTTGTGGGCTCTCCATTCTGTTCCATTAGTCTATGGGTCTGTATTTGCATCAGCACCATTTTGCATTGATTATTGCAGTTTTGTAGTATGTTTTGAAATCAGGAAGCATTTGAAATCCAGCTTTATTCTTCATTCTCAAGATGGTTTTTGCTATGCAGTGTCTTTTGTCTTTCCATACAAAGTTTAGAATTTTTTTTCTACTTCTATGAAAAATACCATTGGTATTTTGATGGGGATTGCATTGAATCTGTAGATTGCCTTGGGTAGTATCGTAATTTTAATAATATTAATTCTTCCAAAACATGAACACAGTATATCTTTCCATTTGATTGTGTTATCTTCAATTTCTTTCATCAATGTCTTATGGTTTTCCTAATCTTTTACCTTTTGGCTAGAATTATTCCTAGGTATATTTTTTATGCAATTGTAAATGGAATTGTTTTCATAATACCTCTTCTGATAGTTTGTTATTAGTATATAGAAGTGCAACAGACTTCTGCATATAAATTTTGTATCCTGAAACTTTACCAAATTCATTTATAAGTTCTAATAGTTTTTGGTGGTATCCTTACAATTTTCTATGTATAGTATCATGTCATCTGTAAACAGTGAAAGTTTTACTTCTTCCTTTCCAATTTGGATTTCTTTTGTTTCTTATTTTTGTCTGAATGCTGTGGGTGGAACTTGTAATACTATGTTGAATAAAAGTGGTAAGAGTGGGCATCCTTGTCTTATAAGTGATATTAGAAGAAATGCTTTCAGCTTTTCACAATTGAAAATAATGTTGGCCATACGTTTGTCATAAATAGCATTTATTACATTGAGGTATGTTCTGTTTTTGCACACTTTTTTTGAGAGTTTTTATCATAAAGGATGTTGAATTTTGTCAAAAGTTTTTTCTGCATTTATTGGGATGATCATATGATTTTTATTCTTCAATTTGTTAATGTGGTGTTTTGTTAACATTGGCAGATTTGCAGATATTGAATCATGCTCATATTCCTGGGACAAATCACACTTGATGGTGGTATATCATACTTTTAATGCATGTTTCAATTTGGTTTGCTAATATCTGGCTGAGGATTTTTACATCTATATTCATCAGTGATATTGCTCTATATGTAGTTGTATGGTTTTGGTATCAGGGTGATGCTGGCATTTTAGAATGAATTTGGAAGAGTTCTTAACTTTGCAATTTTTTGGAATACTTTGAGAAGTATAGGTATTAACTCTTCTTTTAATGTTTGGTAGATTTAATCTCTGAAGACTCCTGTTTTTTGTTTGTTTAGTTGGTTGGTTGGTTGGTTTTATTTCTTGGCCATGCTGCATGTCATGCGGGATCTTAGTTCCCCAACCAAGGATCGAACATGGACTCCGTGCTGTGGAAGTGTGGAGTCTTAATCACTGGACTGCCAGGGAAGTCACTAAAGTTAGATTCTTTAGTTTCTTGTGTCCTGAAGTAGGTTTCTATTTCTATAAACTTCCCTCTTTAAATTCCTTTCACTTTTTCCCAGAGATTTTTCTATTGTTATGTTTTCATTTAATTTGTCTTCAGGTATTTTCATATTTCCTCTAGATTGTTACATGACTTATTGTTTGTTTAGCAGCATGTCGTTTACACACCACGTGTTTGTGTTTTTTGCAGTTTTTTTTCTTTCTGGGAGTTGATTTCTTGTCTTATAATGTGGTTGGAAAAGATGTTTGATATGATTTCAATATTCTTAAATTTATTGAGACTTGTTTTGTAGCTTAGCATGAGATCTATCCTGGAGAATGTTCCACGTGCACTTGAAAAGAATGTATATTCTGTATATATCTATTAAGTCCACCTGGTCTACAGTGTCAGTTAAGTCCAGTGGTTCCTCATTCCTTTTATGCCTGGATGATTTACACATTGGTGTAAGTGGGGTGTTAAAGTCCCCTACTATTATTGTGTTATTGTAAATTTCTCCCTTTATGTCTGTTAATATTTGCTTTATGTATTTAAGTGCTTTTATGTCAGATGCATATATTTTCACAATTGTTATACCTTCCTGTTTGATCCTTTGATCATTATGTAATGTCCTTCTTTACTGCCTTGACACCAACCAGGCCAAGGGCAAGATCAATATCATGTAATTTCATTTATATGTGGAATATGAAAAACAAATCAAATGAATAAAAGGACAAATATGGTCATAGATACAGAAAACAAACAGGTGGTTTTCCTGGATATTTGGGGTAGGCAGATGAGTGAAAAAGTGAGGGAGATTAAGAGTTACAAACTTCCAGTTACAAAATAAACGAGTCAAGGGTATGAAATGTACAGTGTGGGCAGTATAGTAATATTTGTATTATTACATCTTTGCATATTGACAGATGATAACTAGATTTATCATGATGATCACTTTGTAATGTATAGAAATAGTGAATCACTTTTTTGTGCACCAAAAACTAACATAGTGTTGAAGGTCAATTATACTTCAAAAACACACAAAAAAACTCATAAAAAAAGAGTTCAGAAGCAGGGTTTGGGAAGAGGGGGAATTGGATGAAGGTGATCAAAATTTACAAACTTCCAGTTATAAGATAAGTACTAGGGATGTAATGTACAACATAATTAATATAATTAGCACTGCCATATGTGATATGTGAAAGTTAAGAGAGTAAATCCTAAGAGTTCTCATCATAAAGAAAAATATATTTTCTTTTTCTTTTATTTTGTATCTGTATGCAATGATGATCATTAAACTTATTGTGATAATCATTTTTTGATGTATATAAGTCAAATCATTATTCTGTATACATTATACATTGCTGTATGTTGATTATATATCAATAGAACTAAGTTAAAAAGGTGGATCTAGCCAGAGTTTGTGTTATTGTGGTTGAGTGGTTGAATGAACTCCCAACTGTGGCTGCCACCAGCAATTCCATCCCCAGATAAAGTCTCAGTGCCTCCTGACTCTCCAGGAGGCTCTCCAAGATCAGCAAGTGCATCAGACCTAGCTCCTTTCAAACTGCTGCCTCTGTGCTGGGACTGTGAGCTTGTGAGATTTTTGTGCATGTCGTTTAAGAGGGAGTCTCTTTTTCCTATAGCTCTCTAAATATAAACCCCTCTGATTTTCAAAGCCAGATGATCTGGTGCCCTATCTTTCAGGTGCAGGACTCCCAAGCTGGGGAGCCCAATGTGGGGCTCAAACCTCTTGCTGGTAGGGAGGACCTCTACAATTGTGAAATTTTCTCCATTTGTGGGTCACTGACCCACTATGGATCCTGACTACATCATTACTCTGCCCCTCCTACCCATCTCATTGTAGTTACTTCTTTATGTCTTTAGTTGTGAAAATAGTTTTCTGCTTGTATTTAGTTTGTTCTCATAGGTAGTTGCTGTGTAAGTAGTTGTAATTTTGGTGTCTCCATGGGAGGAGGTTAGTTCAGGGTTTTCTTACTTCACCATCTTGGCTACATTTCCTTAACTGTAATGCTTTCATGAAAGGCATTTGAGGTAGAAAAAACATACTTGTATAACATGTTTAATTTTAAATCTATGGCTTTATTTATACTTTGTCTTAGTCATATCTAGCTTCCATAACAAAATACCACAACAGTGTGGTTTAAATATCAGAATTTATTTTCTGAAAGCTAGAAGTCTAAGATTTGTATGCCAGCATGTTTGGGTTCTAGTGAGAAGTCTCTTGCAGGCTTACAGATGGCTGTCTTCTTGCTGTGTCCTCACTTGGTGGAGAGATAGACAGTCTCTGGTGTCTCTTCTTATAAGGAAACTAATCCTATCAAATCAGAGATCTACCCTTAGGAATTTATTTAACTGTAATTCCATAAAGGTGCTAGCTCTAAATACAGTCATATTGGGAGTTAGAGTTTCAACATATGAATTTTGGGTGGACACAATTCAGACCATATCATAATTTTATATATATTTTTTATGCTTTACACTTCATCTTCAATATAGGAATCCAGCGTCTTCCTGCTGTATCAAGACTACTGACTTCATTCTCAGTCCCTCTCTCTTGCTTTGCTTTAAAATTTTCCCCTTTCAACATACAACCTGTTGGAAATTTTCCTAATGTTGATCTCTCCTTCTTCTAACTTTCACGAACAAACATCTACCCTCTTTTCCCGTACCCTCGGCTAGGGAAAGTAAATTAGTCTCAAGTCTTGCTCATTTAGACAATAATGACTAAATCTAATTGAAATGCAAATGCAGATTAAAAACACCATAGGGGCTTCCCTCGTGGCGCAGTGGTTGCGCGTCCACCTGCTGATGCAGGGGAACCGGGTTCGCGCCCCGGTCTGGGAGGATCCCACATGCCGCGGAGCGGCTGGGCCCGTGAGCCATGGCCGCTGAGCC
>NC_041226.1:40706643-40787180 GCF_002837175.3 Physeter macrocephalus | reverse complement strand
ACCCTGTGCTCCGCAATGGGAGAGGCCACAACAGTGAGAGGCCCACGTACCACAAAAAAAAAAAAAAAAAGAAAAAAAACACCACAGATTTTTACCAACACATATGTGTCAGATTAGTGCCATATGACAAGTACTATTCAAGAACTTGAAATATATAAATAAGAAAACTAAGATTCCAGCTCACAGTAAGTTTATACTAATGAGGGGGAATTTGAAGCTCTTTGGTTGTAAGACCTGGGATTAAACACTCATTACATCACATCACATAGTCAGAGGCTCCTTGGTTTTTGGCAAGCAGACCATGTATTTTCCAATTACAATAAAGACTCTGAGCTTAGACCCTGTGTTGCTGAGCGTGGATTTGATCCCAATATCTGGGGCAGATAATAAGTATATCAAATACTTTCTCTTACAAGCAATCTGTCCAGTAAATATGCTAATATCATTAATAGTAGGCAAGCATTATTGAGTAACTAACTTATATTCATAAGGGAAATGAACGATAAAGGCAAAAGCAAAATGACCTGTTAACTTTTGTAAAAATTTGATGTGATTAGAAATATTTCTGTTTATTATTCATCTTTTTTTATTGAGTTTAGCATGCAAACTGAGAGACAGAATAGCTGACTTTTTGTTCATTTCCATTTGATTCAAAGATAATAAATATTTTTTGATATTTTGTAGCTTAAATATTTTCATTAAATTGCACCTAATGTTACTGCTAAAAATAAACATTATTATAAAGGTGTGGAAAATGAATGTTAATTTTAAGTGAAAAGAAAAAGAGATAAGTAGCTTGTTTGTTGTTCAGTTTCTATTAACAAGACGATCCATGTCTACATGGGTCACCTACATATCTCCTGCATTTCATTCAATACTAGGCACAGAGTTGATATTAATAATTAAATAGGTTAGTGACAGTCATAGAATATAAGCATCCTTCCCAAGAAAACTAATTGTATTTATAAAACTTTTCTCAAAATATGTTATGAAATTTATTCTCTGAGGGATGCTTCCATTAACTATTTTTCCTATTACATAAAATATAAATTTATTATAGACAACTGTATTTATGAATATTTTTATTCAAATATAGAATTATACAGTACATACTAATTGGCAACCTGATCCTTTTTACTATCAATTTATTCTATATATCTTTTGTGATCATTTAATATTCTTCCACAATCTCATTTTCTATTGGCTTTATACTATTCTGCTGTATGACCTAAATAGTTTACTTAACAGTTATTTATAGAGCTGAACAATACCATGTGGATGACTTTTAGTTTGGATTGCTTAAAAATATTTTTTGCTTAGATTGACTTAAAACTTGAAGTAACACAATATTTTGGATTTAGTGGGAAAATGTATACTATGAAAAAGATAAGAAAATTTTAGTTTACTATATATAAAAGTGTCCCAAAATTATTATCTGAAATGTCTGTTTTTGAGAAATCAGGATCACCAGAGGGTTTAATGAAGTTTGATAGAGTAGGTCTTGGAAAATCAGTTGGAGACTGACTGTAGGGGGTCTTGAACACCAAGAGTGTACTTTGACTTACAGGAAAACATCAAATGTTTTTGAGGAAGGGATTAATATAAGTAAAAATTTTTGTTTGTTTGCTTTTTAGAATAATTTGCTGACAAGGTTGATTTAGTAATGGTAATTTGGATGTAGTAAGCTCATATATGAATTCAGATAGGAGTGTTACAGAAGGCTTAGAGCAGTAAGAAACTGAGAAGTTAAATAAGAAAAATATTCTCAAATATGACAAATTCTCTGCAAAATGTCACAAAATATCGTAGAGTGTTGGTTGCCAATTTAGATAAGTGTGCATTAATTTTGCTAAGCATTTTCTGGAAACAGAATTATGTGTTTCTGGCCATAAATGGAATCATCAACCTTTTTCTAACTTATAGACACATTAAGGAAGAATTAACTCCATAGACTAATGGATTTCAATGGAAAGGAATTAACAAATTTCTATTGATCAGTACCATATTCTCATTCTTTCTGTGAATGAAGAATGTTACCTATCATATCAGTAAACAAAAGATGTTGTGGCCATCAAGCCATCAGCCACTACAACCACATCTGACTGTGCACCCTGACAAGATTCAAGATATGAAAACAAAACAAAACAAAACATGACAATGGGCCTAGATAGTTAAGGAGCATATCAAAGGAATGATTCTAATGAGCTCAGACTCTTGTGTCTTAACATGTATAGAAAATTGCTAAATTCATGAATTTGAAATCTCTGGTTTTTCTTTAATTAACAGTAATCTTTTGATTTTCCAACGGCCTGGTTTTTGTTGTAAAAACTGCTATATATCCTGGCTCTTCTCCTACCTCTTTGGGACAGTCCCTCAGAGCTATCTGAGAGGTGGTCTTCTGGGTTTAAGTTAACAGTATGTCTGCTGAATAAAACATAATTCTCAACTTTTAGGTTGTGTTTTATTGTTTTTTGTTTTCTTTTTCAGTCAACATTTCCCTACCAAATCCTAGAAGACTGAATAATTTAAAGAACTAAGTAAGAAAAGGACTTAGCCTGCCTTCTTCTTCTTCAGAAGTTTTACATTTTCTATTTAAAAAGACAAAGCTTTACTTATAGAAAACATGTAACAATACTGATTATTTTAAAACAAGTAAATAATGCCACTGCACACTGTCAAATGTTGTTTCTATGACAAGGGCCACAAGGAAAATTAGGCTGTATTTATGTAAATATATAGAGAATAGAAGTAGTTGCCTAGATTGTCATGATTGTCATGAGAGTCAGAACTGACTTCACAATCACTCCACTTACATTTCCATTTTGGTTATGTGTTTACATGGTTAGAAAAATGTTGCTTTTGATAAATATTACACTCTAACATATTGATAAAGTATCAGAAGTGTTAGTCAGCCATTTATATTCCAATACCATGAAAATATATTTTGTCAATTAAAAAATGTTCTGCATGGTATTAAAGAATAGTTTTGGGAATTCTTCTGCTGAAGTTCATAGGCACAATCTTTGCATACATAAATTTGATTCAGGGAGAGGACAGAGGAGAATGGGTGAAAGAGAAAGAGAGAGAGAGAGACCTGGTTTCCTTAAGAAAAAGGAAATTTCTTATCAAAAGATAGGTGTAACATGTGAAATTAAATTGCAAATTTCAAAGAAAATGAAATGTGATTTACTACTGTACTTTGTCAATGAGGACTTCATCCTTATTCCTTTGAATGCTGTAAGGATATTTTTATCAAAAGAAACTGATTATATTGAATAGAATGAATGACAACTTGCAGCTGTAAACTGTATTGGAAGTTTTTTGTACTTAGAGGAATCTGGATGATCTTTTCTAAATGATCTTGTGCATAAGGCTTTTCTGAAAATTTTAAATAAAATTAGCAAAATAAAAATCATGTTTTTTCTGTACCCACAATTTTTTCAAAAACCAAAATACATTTGAAATCCTCTGTTAGTAGCAGAGACATTATCTACCTCTAAACAAAAGTTAAAGAATACATACTCCTCAGAAATAGTGACTATTGAAATAAAAATATTATGGTGAGTAGTTGTTTATTCTTTGTACACCAGTCTTAAGAAGATTAAGTTTAAAAGTATAGAACCATATTGTTACAGGAGACAAAATGGCAGAATAGAAGGACTTGAGCTCACCTCCTCTCATAAAAACACCCATATCATAACTAACTGCTGAATAACCATCAACAAAAAAGACAGGAATATATAAAAAAATATATTTTACATCCAAAGACAAAGAAGAAGCCACAGTAAGATGGTAGGAGAGGTACATTCGAGATGCAATCAAATCCCATTCCCACCAGGTGGGTGAACCACTGGAAAATAATTATATTGCATAGGTTATCTCACAGGATTGAGAGTTCTAAGCCCCACATCTAGCTTCCCAGTCTGGGGGTCTGATTGGGAGGAGGAGCCCTGAGAGCATTTGGCTTTAAAGGTCAGTGGGACTTCATCACAAGAACTCCACAGGACCGGGGGAAAGAGAAACTCCACTCTTGGAGGGTGCACACAAGATTTTGTGTGCACCAGGACCCAGGGAAAAAACAGTGACTTCATAGGAGCCTGGGGCAGACGTACCTGTTGGTCTTAGAGGGTCTCCTAGGGAGGTAGGGGGGGTAGCTGTGACTCATTGTGGGGACAAAGACACTGGTGACAGAGACACCAGTGAGTACTCATTGACATGAACTCTCCTGGAAGCTACAATTTTGAAACCAAACATGGCTCCACTCAACAGGTTGTAGGTTCCAGTGCTGGGATGCCTGAGGCCAAACAACCAACAGGGTGGGAAAACAGCCCCACCATTAGCATACAGACTGCCTAAGTCTGCCTGAGCCCTCAGCTGCCTTGAAACACACCCTTTGATACAGCACTGCCCACCAGAGGGACAAGACACAACTCCACCCACCAGTGGGCAGGCATCAGTTCCTCCCACCAGGAAGCCAACACAAGTCTCTTAGACCACCCTCAACCACCAGGGGGGAGACACCGGAAGCAAGAGGTACTACAATCCTGCAGCCTGAGCAAAGGAGCCACAAACAAAGAAAGTTAGACAAAATGAGATGTCAGAGGAATATGTTCCAGACAAAGGAATAAGGTAAAGCCCCAGAAGAACAACTAAGTGAAGTGGAGATAGGCAATCTACCAGAGAAATAATTCAGAGTAATGGGAGTAAAGATGTTGCAAGACCTTGGAAAAAGGACTGAGGCACAGACTGAGAAGATACAAGAAATGTGTAACAAAGAGATAGAAGATATAAAGAACAAACAGACAGAGTTGAACAATACAAAAACTGAAATGAAAAATACACTTTCTCAGAAAGATAAATTAAGGAAACAATCCCATTTACCATTGCATCAAAAGGAATAAAATACCTAGTAATAAATCTATATAAGGAGGTAAAAAACCTGTACTCCAAAAATTGTAAGATGCTGATGAAAGAAATCAGGGATGACACAAACCGATAGAAAGATATGCCATGTTCTTAGATTGGAAGACTCAAAATTGACATAAAGACTGTACTACCCAAGGCAATCTACAGTCAATGCAATCCCTATCAAATTACCAATGGCATTTTTTTTCAGATCTAGAACAAAAAAATCTTAAAATTTGTACGAAAACACACAAGACCCTGAATAGTCATAGCAATATTGAGAAAGAAAAATGGAGCTAGAGGAATCAGGCTCCCTGACTTCAGATTGTACTCTAAAGCAACAGTAATCAAAACAGTATGGTACTGGCACAAAGACAGATATATAGATCAGTGACAGAATGGAAAGCCCAGAAAAAAACCCATACATTTATGGTTAATCAATCTAGAACAAAGGAGGCAAGAATATAAAAGAGAGAAAGTGGTACTGGGAAAACTGGACAGCCACATGTAAAGGAATGAATTTAGAACACTTTCTAACATAATACACAAAAAATAAACTCAAAATGGATTAGATACCTAAACTTAAGACTGGACAATATAAAACTCTTAGAGGAAATCATAGGCAGAACACCCTTTGACAGAAATGGCTGCAATATCTTTTTGGATCCTCCTCCTAGAGTAATAAAAATAAAAATACATAAACAGGACCTAATTAAACTTAAAAGCTTGTGCACAGCAAAGGAAACCATAAACAAAACAAAAAGACAACCCAGAGAATGGGAGAAGATATTTGCAAATGATGCAACCAATGACAGATTCATCTCCAAAATATACAAACAGCTCATGAAGCTCAGTATCAAATAAAACAAACAACCTAATCAAAAAATATGCAGAAGATCTAAATAGACTTTACTCCAAAGAAGACATACAGATGGCCAAAAAGCACATGAAAAGATGCTCAACATCTCTAATTATTAGAGAAATGCAAATCAAAACTACAATGAGGTATCACATCACACCAGTAAGAATGGGCATCAAAATGTCTACAAACAATAAATGATGGAGAGGACAAAAGGGGACCCTCCTACACTGTTGGTGGGAATGTAAATTGGTACAGCCACTATGGAAAACAGTATGGAGGTTCCTTAAAAAACTAAAAATAGAGTTACAATAATCCAGCAATCCCACTCTTGGGTGTACATCCTGAGAAAACCATTATTGGAAAAGATACATGCACCCCAAGGTTCACTGCAGCACTATTTACAATAGCCAAGACACAGAAGCAATCTAAATATTCATTGATAGATGAATGGATAAAGAATATGTGGTACATATATAAAATGGAATATTAGCCATAAAAAGGAATGAAATAATGCTATTTGCAGCAACATGGATGGGCCTAGAGATTATCATGCTAAGTAAAGTAAGTCAGACAGAGAAAGACAAATATCATATGATATCACTTATGTGTTGGATCTTTAAAAATGAAACAAATGAACTTATATACAAAACAGAAACAGACTCACAGACTTAGAAAACAAACTATGGTTACCAAAGGGGAAAGGTGGGGGAAGGGATAAATTAAGAGGTTGGAATTAACATATACACACACTGTATACAAAATAAATAATCAACAAGACCTTCTGTGTAACACAGGGAACTCTACTTAGTACTCTGTAATAACCTATATGGGAAAATAATCTGAAAGAAATAGATTATGTATATGTATAACTGAATCACTATGTTGTGCACCTGACACTAACACAACATTGTAAATCAACTATAATATAAAATAAAAATTCAAAAAATGTACAGCACCATATTAAAACATGTTCATTCTTTTTATTGCATATTTGAAGACATTACTAATGTTTGTGATAAATTTATAGTTTTCTAATCTTAATATATAATTCCTTGGCACAAAATCATGTTCTTTAATTTTAAAAAAGGTGTATGTGTTTATATTCAGGAATTAAAATCACAATAGAAACGTGGACCCATGCTTCTATATCAACAATATCTATCAGCATAACTGCATGAAGTGTGATAATGAGCTTTAAAGAAAAATATTTTTTAAAAAGCCTCCTTAGGGCCAGTGATAATAAAATAATTAAATAAAATTGAGGAGATTTAGGGCAATTTAATTGTTTAAAAGTATTATATTTTCATCATTAACATCACAACTGTTAGAATAAGCCCTCAGTCTTCCATGCTTTGTTTTATGATAGATTATTTCCCTACAGTGTATGAAGTAGATTAGCATTGTGTCTTAATTTAACACTTTAATGCCTAAAATGTTACATTCTCAGCAAAAATGTAAGGGAGTTATTCAAGCAGTATATGCATTGTAGTTCAGATTTTTGGAACTATTAGGTAAAATATCACCTAAATTTATTTTTTGCCTACATGATGATAATATAGCTGTAATTAATAAATATAATCACAAGTAACCAAAATTTGAGTGATAGAAATAATTTAAGAAAGCAATAATTCTAACATTTTATTTGCAGACTACTTTTCTAAGTATTATCAGTGACAGATAACACATTTCATAAGGTTGTAAAATAGATCTAAATATATTTGCCTTTATCATAACAATTCACTTTTCAACAAATGAGATGGACTATATAAAGAATTTTAGTGCACACCATCTTTTACATGTTTCTTTAACATAGTTGCCAGAAAGGCAGCTATTTAAAAAAAAAAATTCAGTCAGTGTTGTTGCTTTTTCTTGTCTTAACAGTATCTGGAAATAAGGGGCTACACCCACACATCCACACATTGTACTATTTACTATGTATTTATTATATATATTTATCCTTTTTTTTTTTTTTTTTACCAAAAGCAGCTATAATGTTGATAAATGTCTCTTCCAGGCTTCCCTAGAAGCAGAGTCTTGGGGCTTCCCTGGTGGCGCAGTGGTTGCGCGTCCGCCTGCCGATGCAGGGGAACCGGGTTCGCGCCCCGGTCTGGGAGGATCCCACATGCTGCGGAGCGGCTGGGCCATACCACAAAAAAAAAAAAAAAAAAAAACTAACCTGAGAAGAAGAGTCTTGGAGGGAATTTATGAGCTAACAAATTAGGTGGTAGATGTAGGAAGTCACAGGAAGCATACATGAAGAAAGAGGTAAGTGAAGCAAAAGAAAGAGGAAGAGCAAATATAGAGTTTATTACTGAGCTGGCCTCTGTTTCATAAGCGCATATGATTTTTCAGTCTGGCTGAACATCTTCCAAGGGGGTTTGTGACACCTATGCATCCGCAAACAGTTCATCTAAGGGGGTATCTGAGAGAGAATTCATTTGCAGATCCTTCCCATCTCCTGCCTCCATTTGGTCAAAGTTTTCTTCAAAGGGAGTTAATGCTCCTGTACTTTTAGACTCCCTCATCTAAACTCTTAAAATGTTCTGGGGAACTGGGTGCTCCCTTCTATCAGTTTGTGCTTCACCTTAGTGTGTACATTGTGAAAGTGGTCAGGGATTTCTTCTCGAGAGCTCAGCCCTTCTCTGTCTGGATATTCATGGAATTTTTATGTCTTGGAATTCATATTCCATACTGATATCAAAATGTACTACAAGCCTCCCATGTAATATGAAGACAGATGTGTCTGCTTTTCTAAGAATTTGACTTACATAAATATTCAAGTACAAAGCTGAGAAACAATTCTCCAGAAGTTTGGTTGTATCATTCCTATTAAAACAAAAATCTGATAAGTACAGCAATGAAAAAAAATTGATGTGTGTAAAAAAAAAATCACATTTATTTAAATCAATTTTAATTTGTTTCTGACTCTCAACCAAACTGTGGGCAATTGTATTTCTGTCAAAATTAGCATTTGTTTTCTACCAATCCTATACAGCATCAGAACTTTTTACTTCAGGGAATCCTCCTGATCCTGAGTCATGGTTACACACTGGTTACCACTGGAATACATAAGGGGTCAGACAGCATGATCATTTCAGACCCTATGGGTTGGCTTTCTTGTTCTTTGCTTAGGGAATGGGAATCCTTCACAAGGCTTTGTGCTGAATTGTTAGATCCCACAGATGTCAGCTATTTTGTGTAAGGTCATGAACTTTCCTGAGGTGAGGTCATAGAACAAGAGGCATATCACTCCATCTCTCTGTGCTTCCCAAGGAACATTGCTATTTCTCAGCATACATGAATTCTCTATTCTTTTTAACTCTAGTCTCAAATCACTTCTCTATTTCTCTTCTCTATGTGAGATACTTGCATTTTATCTTCAGAGAATTTATGAAAGGTAGAAAGAGACTTCAACACATACATTTGTTAAAATTTTTCTACAAATTAAAAAAAATCAACTTTATGCATGAATTCTAGGAGACTTAAAATTTCATTCCAATCTCAAAAAATTCATCCAGATATTTGGAGAAAAAAAAGGAATATTATTTGTTGACATCAGTATAAGCTTGTCTGAAACTAGATAAGGACAGTTTGATAAATGAAAATTATTGATGAGACTTATTTATGAATATTGATAAGTGCTGACACATTGTATCCTTCAGGATAGGCCAGGTAATGCTGTGGTACAAGAAGTTCCTAAATCTCAAATGTTTAAAGAAAAAAAGTTTATTTCCTTTATATCCATTGTTTGCTGTCAAAAGAAATCTGCTTAAGGAATCACTAAGTGAACCAGGAGCTCACAAGCTCCATGCCAACATGAACTTGGAAGGAGGAAAATAATTCTGAACAATCCAAACTTTTAATTATATATTGTAGCCCAGAAGCAGCATATATGTCTTTCATTTATAATACACTGGGCAGATCTAGAGCTGGCAGAAAGGAGAGAAAAAACAACTATCAATAATTGGCACTAATGACTAGACAGCTAGCTAGAAATGTCTACAAAGATAATGACCAAGTTGCATTTATTTCAGGAACAAAGATAGTTAAACATTACAAAAAATCTATAAATGAGACTAATATTAAAATATAAATAGGACATTAAAAGATAAATGGAATAAAAGATTATCCCAATAGATGAAAATAAGAATTAGGTAAAATTCAACATCCATTCATGATTTTTAAATATGGAAACAAATAAACAAAACAAGAGGAAACAAAATAAAAATTAAAGAAAATCACAATAAATTTAAAGTTATCTATAAAACTATACATCAATTATAATATCACCAATAACTATAGAGAACATGATATTAAATTCTAAAAAAATACATTAATAATTATTAAAAGCTGTCTAGAGGATCAAAATAAATGAAGAAAGATACCATACTCCTACACTGAAACTATCAGTAAGTCAAAGTTCTTGATTCTTCTAATGTAGTGATGTAGTTTAAATGCAATTCCAATCAAAATCACGTTTTTAAAAATAAAAATCTGAATTTAACATTAATATGGAAATGTAAAGCTCAGTGGAATGGAGGAAGGAAACTTTCCTTAACAGTCATCAAAATTTACTACATAGCTAATTGAATAAGATAGTAGGTATTGGTATAGTGACAGAAAAATTGGCACATTGATCAGATTTCACAATACAAAACCAGACATACCTGTGTATGAACACTTGGTAGATAATGGAAGTGGTATTGCAGATCAATTGGGAAATGATGAGGTTTTCAATGCATTGACAATTGTCTATCCATAGGGGAAAAATGAGTAAGTATTCACATAATTTAAAAATTAACCCTTGGTAGATAAGACAGCCAAATTCTATAAGCAAAATTAAACTTTAGAGGACAGTGTAGAAGAATATATAAAGACCATAATGTAGGAAGAGAATTTTAAAGAAACAAGCACAGAGTGCTAACTTCACAGATTGATCAATTTGGCTACATTAAAATTTAAAAGTTCTGCTCATCCAAAAAATAACAAGAGAAAAGTCAAACCACAAACTGGGAGTCAATATTTAAAACACACATAACCAAAAAATAAAGCACTTCTATAAATTAATGTAAAAAGATAAATAACAATCCAATTAAAAACAGCCATTACTCAAAAGAAAAAGCACGTTTGAGGAATATGTATCTAAAAATATGCTAAAAATTGTTACTCATTAAGAAAAAGCAATACAATTATGTTACCTTCACTATAGACTGCCACAAATTAAAATGCTGGAGAATACCAAGTGTTAGAGAAGATGTGTATCTAAGGGATGCTTATACATTGCTGTTTGAAATGTAAATTGGTATAATCACTTTAGAAAAAAAGTCAGTGTTATTATGTAAAGTTGACTTATCACATATAGTACATTCCAGAAATTTCACTGCAACATATTTACCTGAGAGAAAATCTTGCTCATGTGCCACAGAGCAGATACACAAGAATATCTATAACATTATAGTTTGTAATAACAATTTTTTTTAAAAAAGGAAATAACCAAATTTAAAAAGTATGGGTAAGTGAACAAATTGTACTACAGTCAATTTTACAAGACTGGATTAGGAGAGTGACATCATCAATATGGTGACATAGGTCACTCCTGACTTCAGTCCTTCTCACAAAACACAATCTAGCAACTATGCATAAACTAGTCATTGTTGAGAATATCCCAGAACCTGAAAGTGAAGCTGAAGCATCTCTCTGGACAAAAAAGATCAAGAAGGATCCATTAGAAAGATAAAAGGACCAGCTACACTTTGTATTGTCCCTCCTCCCAGGCCAGCACAGTGCCCCAATGGGAAAGCTACCTGAGCCTACAATTTCTCCAATGGGAAACAGAGAACCCAAGGTGGTTATCCAGCTTCCCCAGCATTGGAGGACCCTTCAGAGGCCCACTTCGGTCTTATCTCATGAAGATCACTGGGGAATCTGCAGAGCTTAAGCACTGGGGATCATATAGAAACAATAAGGTGGCATGGCTTACAGCAACTGTTATTCAGATCTTGGCAGACCATATTCCTGCTTGCAGTGGGGACTGAGCAGAGATCTTGGACAGTGGCTTTGCATATCTGCAGAGCCCAGCCAGTGGCCCTGTCTGGTCAGGGAGCTTGGTTGGCAGCTCTGCCTGGTTTGGATCTTTAGCCAATGGGTTGTACAATCCATGGAACTCTTTCTTCAGTTCATCCCAACTGCTGAGCCAATCTCATTCCCATGGGATGTGTGGCCACAGATGCCCTGTGCTATGGCACACATGGAACATTTTCTAAGATAGATCATATGACAGACAACAAAACAAACCTCAGCAAATTTAAAAAGATAGAAATTATGCCAAGTTTGTTTTCTGAACACAATGGTAAGAAACTAGAAATCAATAACAGGATGAAAGCTGAAAAATTCAGAAATACATGAAAATTTAAAAAAAAAAAATCCTGAAGAGGTTAAAGAAGAAAACCAAAGGAAAGTAAAAAAAATGCCTTGAGGCAAATGAAAGTAACATACCAAATCTTCTGGGAAGCAGCAAAAACTTTCCTAAGAGGGACGTTTATAATGATAAATGCCTACATTAACAAAGAAGAAAGATCACAAATAAACAATAACTTTACATCTCAAGGAACTAGAAAAGAAGAACATATTAAGCTCAGTTATCAGAGGGAGGAAGATAATAATGATCAGAGCAGAAATACATGATATATAGAAGAGAAAAAAAATAGAGGAAATCAACTAAACAAAAGCTGTTTTGGGAAAATATACACACAATTGACAAACCCTTAGCTAGACTATTTAGGAAACAAAAAGAAGACTCAAATAAATAAAATCAGAAATGAAAGAGGAGCCATTACAATCAACACTACAGAAATAAAAATGATCATAAGAGATTACCAGAAACAATTGTAGACCAACAAATTGGATAAACTTATAGAAATGGATAAATTTCTAGAAATATACAACCTACCAAGACTGAATCAGGAAGAATTAGAAAATTTGAACATATTAATAAGTGAATAGGTTGTATCCATAACTGAAAACCTGCCAACAAAGCAAAGCCCAGAAACAGATGGTTTCCCTGGTGAATTCTACCAAACACTTAAAGTTGAATTAACATCAATCCTTCTAAAACTACCCTAAAATATGCAAGAGCAGAGAACACTCTCAAACTCATTTTATGAAACCAGCATTATCCCAATACTAAAGCCAGAAAAGGAATACTATGAGAAGAGAAAACTGTAGATCAGTATAACTTATGAATAAATATATGCAAAATTCTCGATAAAATATTAGCAAACTGAGTTCAGTAGCACATTTAAACTATTGTACACCATGATAAAGTGGGATTTACCTCTGGGATGCAAAACTGGTTTAACATAGGCAAATCAGTAATTGTGATACACCACATTAACAAAATGAAAGATAAGAATTGTATGATTATCTCAGGAGACACAGAGAACGCATTTGATAAAATACAATATCTTTTTATGATAAAACTGTACAAGAAATTGGGGATAGAAGGAGAATACCTCAACAGAACCAAGGCCACATATGACAAACCCACAACTAACATCATACTCTGTGATGAAAGGTTGAAAACCTTTCCTCTAAGGTCAGGAAGGAGAAAAGGGTGCTCAGTCTTACCACTTTTTTATTAACATAGTATTGAAAGTCTTAGCCACAGCAATCAGGCAAGAAAAAGAAATAAAAAGCATCAAAGTCATAAAGGAAAAATAGATGTTCTGTTTGCAGATGACATGATTTTATATATTAAAAAATTCTAAAGACACCACCAAAGAAGAGTTAGAACTAATAAATTCAGTAAAGTTCCATGATACAAAATCAACGTACAAAACTCAGTTGCATTTCTATACACTAATAATAGAAAATATGAAAAAAATAGGAAAACAATCCCATTCATGATAGCATCAAAAATAATAAAATACTTCACAATAAATTTAAGCAGGGCTGCAAAAAACCATACATTGAAAACTATAAGATATTTATGAAATAAATTGAAGAGGACATAAATAAATAAAAAGATTTCCTGTGTTCATGGACTAGAAAAATTATTGTTGAAGTGTCCATAATACTCAAAGCCATCCATATATTCAATACAATCCCTATCAAAATTCCAATTTATTTACAGAAATAGAAAAAAACAATCTTAAAATTTATATGGAATCACTAAAGTTCCCAAATATCCAAAGCAATCATGAGAAAGAAGAAGAAAGCTGGAGACATCACACTTCCTGATTTTAAAATATATTACAAAGCTATAGTAATAAACAAAAGTGTGACATTGGCATAAAAACAGATTCACATACCAATGGAACAGAATCAAAATCCCAGAAATAAACTTAAGCATATATGGTCAAATAACATTTGTCAAGGAATCCAAAAATACTCAACCAGAAAAATAAATTATCTTCAATAAATGGGGTGGGGAAAACTGAATATTTATATGCAAGAAATTAAAACTCTATATCACACTGCTCACAAAAATAAAAATTAAATAGATTAAATATCTAAATGTATTACCTGAAACTGTAAAACTTCTAGAGGAAAACAGGGAAAAATCTTTTTCACATTGATCTTGACAATGACTTTTAGAAGTGACACCAAAAGCCCAAGCAAAAGCAAAAAAAAGGGGGGGGAGGGACTACATACTTGGTTAAAACTAAATGTTACTCCATAGCAAAAGAAACCGTTAACAAAATGAAAACTATGGAATAGAAGAAAATATTTGTTAATCATATATTTCTTAAAGGGTTAATATCCAAAGTATTGTGATTTGTGATTTATATTTATGATTCTCACAAACCTCAGCAAAATGAAAACTATGGAATAGAAGAAAATATTTATTAATCATATATTTCTTAAAGGGTTAATATCCAAAGTATTGTGATTTGTGATTTATATTTATGATTCTCATAAATCTCAGCAAAATGAAAACTATGGAATAGAAGAAAATATTTATTAATCATATATTTCTTAAAGGGTTAATATCCAAAGTATTGTGATTTGTGATTTATATTTATGATTCTCATAAATCTCAATAGTAAAAAAAAGTCTGGTTAGAAAATGGGCAAATATCTGAATAGACATTTTGCTAAAGGTGATATGCAAACTGCCAATAGGTACATGAAAAGATATTCAGCATCATTTATCATTAGGAAATTGTAAATCAAAACCACAATGAGTTATCACCTCACACTTGTTAGAGTGGACCCTTGTTATTACTTTGGGGCCACACAGATAATCCAGGCTATCTCCAGATTTTAATACCAACTATTTAACAACCTAATTCTATCTGCTACCATCATTCCACTTTACAATGTAACATAATATTCAAAGACTTAGGGGGTTAGTAAATCACATCTTTGGAAGGACATTATTTTGCCTACCATAATATCATTTTTATAAAACTCCAAATCAGATTGAGCTTCAATGTATAGTTCAGGCATAAATAGTCAGATGATACAACTACAGCACAAGAAGGAAAGGATGTTAGACACAAAGTTTAAAGTAGGGATTGCCTTTTGGTATAACAGGTGATGAGCTATGGAAGAAAGTCCTAAGTAGATGAAAGTTATTGTCCATGTTTTTGGGTTGGATGGTTGCTTAAGAATGTTTATTAGTGATGCATGAACAATAATCTTTATAAATATTACTTATATTTTAGAATGTGACAAATATTTTAAAAACATAAAATGGAAAAATAATAACCAAAATTTTAGAGCAAATCATATGAATATCTGAGTAAGAAATGAGTGTTCCATGACAAGGGAACAATAAGTGCAAACGTCCTAAGAAGGAATTGGAATTTTCAAGAAACTCACTTAATACAGCATAAATTATTCAGTCTTATATAGTTATAGTTATATATTACATACAATATATACAGTACTAATAAAGAATATATTAAAAATATTCATAAATTAAAAGAATTTTAAAATAACTCAACAGTACTATATTTTCATTCTTGTTTTGCCTCCAACATGTTATGGATAATAATTTTGTGTTCCATTGGTCTAATTTCCCACCTCAGTAGTATGAGGTAATAGTGTAGAATAGTATCTAAGCTTTGTCTCATATAATTTTTTACTCAGCCATAAAAAGGAACGAAGTTGGGTCATTTGTAGAGACGTGGATGGACTTAGAGTCTGTCATACAGAGTGAAATAAGTCAAAAAGAGAAAAAGAAATAATGTATATTAATGCATATATGTGGAATCTAGAAAAATGGTACAGATGAACCTATTTACATGACAGGAGTAGAAACTCAGATGTAGAGAATGGACTTGTGGACATGGGGTGGGGTGAGAAATTGGGAGATTGAGATTGACATATATATACACTACTATGTGTAAAACAGATAGCTAGTGAGCACCCTCTGTATAGCAGGGAGTTCAGCTCAGTGCTCCGTGGTAACCTAGATGGGTGAGATGAGGGGGTGGGTGGGATGGGGGGGTTGGGTGGGAGGGAGGTCCAAGAGGGAGGGGATATATGTATACATATAGCTGATTCACCTTGTTGTGCAGCAGAAACTAACACAACATTGTAAAACAACTATACCCCAATTAAATTTTTTTCTTTAAATTTAATACTAATATGTAGTTAGACTCATGCTAAGCACTATTGAGAATCCAACAGATATCCTTTCTTTTTTTATAGAAAAAAATTTCTTCACATTAAATTACTTTTTGGTATGGAGTGGGTAAAAATCAATATAGGCTGATTTATTGTTTATATATTAACTGCTATATGGTAGATAATAATCTATATTCTAATTTCACATAATTCACTCTCCAACAGACAAAATAACTGATATTTAACTTTCATAAAAAGTCAATCTATTCATTTCCTACTGTTTTATCGCCCCAGATATTATGATCATTTTATTATTTATTTCAGGCTGTTCTACTCCAAGGACTTTGCCATGGTTTTTCTTATGCAAATACTACAAGTTTGTTAGGGTTCTTGTTGCAATAATGGAGCCTGGAGGTCTTTTATTGAAATAACTAATTGCAATATTTAATTGGGTCCTACTGTGATTTCTTACCTGTATATACACTTGAGAAAAATTGTTTCCAAGTCAGGATTTAATTTTCTTTTGACTGTATTATGTACTATTAAAACAAGTACAAAATAATGATAAAATCATAAAATTATTTATGTAATTCAAAATTTGTTGGAATAGCTTAATATACTTGTTAACAAGTTAGCAAGATTTCTAGTAGTGAAAACAAAAGTAAATACTTTTGTCATATTGTAGAATCTAAAATAAAGAAAAAGGAGAAGAGGAGAAAAGGAACTAGCAGAAGAATAAGGAAAAAGAGTAGAAGAAAGAAAGATTAAAAATAACAAGTTATATGAGCAGGAATGTGAAATAATCCACAACATATTTCTGTAGTAGCAAATTAGTAATGGATTCATGCCACAAATTGTCTTCTACCCTCATATCTCAATTCAAACCACTTCGTTAAGGAATTTTTAGAACTGGAAACAAGAATATTTACTTCTCTGGATTTTTCAAATAGTGCCTAGAAAATTCCATGTGAAGAATTTTTCTTGATGTAATTAATTCATAACTCAATTTTAGCATGTAAAATTACATTTAAATTGTCTACTTACTTATTGGTTGCTTCTAATTTGCAAACTTTTTAGGAAGAAGAAATATATTTTAATTTTTCTGCCTAGTCCATTGCAGTACATAGTAGATGTTAATAAATGATAATTTACTGAATGATTTACATTGCCAACTGCAACATATAACACAAGTAAAATGATTAAAATGCAGTCAGGTTTTTGTTTTTTTTTTAAATTTTGGACATGGATCATTACTTAAGAGTTAATATCATCCAATAACCTCAATTTTAGCAGCAAGTAAACAGTTACAGAGGGAAAAAATATATCATGTCCATATTTGTACAACCAGGTGAAATACAAAGCTAGAAATACCATGATCCCTTTAATGAAAAAATTGAGGAATTGAAAGTGTTTTAATAGAAATCTTTTGTCATATTATCAATTATTAGATAAGCATAACACTTAAGGAAAGTATATATTATTGTTGAGATAATAATAATTTCATTGTAATTATTGTTAACCTGTGCATGAATCACAGTTAGAGTTCTATAGTGAAAATGCAAAATAGATGTAAAATTTGAGAACTACTAATTTATATAACATGATTTATTATCTAAAATATTTATGCTACATGGTAGGTGATTCCTTATATTCTAGGTCTGCATAGAAAGTAGCGGTATTATCTGGTGAGTAGTAGTTTGAAGTTCCATTTTGCAAAAGGGATGACAGCTTCATCCTGTGTGGCAATATCATGTCATTAGTTTTCCTATTTCTATATTTACCTTAAATAATCACATCTATTTCACACACCCAGAATTTATTTTTGTTGTTTTTGTTGTCTTTTTAAGACTTCCATTGGTGAACACCTAAGGCATTTGGTTGAAATCCTAGAAAGTTCTTTTATACCCTAGGACTAAGTACAAAACCAAAATAATTCCCCTTTGCTCAAGCCTCAATATTATAATAGTAACCCACAATCCATAACTACCTGCCAAAATAAAGCAATATACTCTATAAAGTATACCTTTATAACACAAACTAAACTCTCTAAAATATACTTTCGTTAAAATGTCCAGAAAATTTAGAAAACAAAACAAAGTTAAATATAAAAAGAAACAAGAAGAAAAAATGTCTTGTAATCAAGGGAAAAGATAGTCAATGTAAGGAGATCCCATACAGCGATATTAGTAGACAAGAACATTAAAATAGCTATTAAAATATATTCAAAATTTTTCCGAAAAAGTGGAAAAGTGATTGAAGATGGATTGTTTTGGTAAGAAAAATTGAAGTGGAGCCAACTTTTATATGAATGAAGAAGAACCAAAATTTTATTGCTGAAAAATGAGATATCTTATTTAAAAATTACTAAAATTTAAAACAAAGGCATAGAGAAAAAAAGAAAAAGAAAACTAACAGAGTCTAAGGCCAGTGGGATAATATCAGATAGTTTACCTTATATACCAGTAGAATCCTAGAAGGAAATGGGAGAGAGAAAGATACAGAAATTAACTGAAGAGATCATAGTTAATTTTTCTCATGACTTTTGAAAGACCAATCTTTATGTTCAACAGACTAAGCAAACCCTAGAAACTCACACATAGACACATCATAGTCAAACTGATGAAACTAAAGTTAAGGAAAATGATCATAAAAAAATGAGTATAATGTAAATAAATAGTACATATAGTATAATAAAAAAATAAAGATGATGCCTCTAGTCAGAACAATATAATACAGAGAAAAATGGGATTACATTCTTAAAACATTTTTTAAAGAAAAAAAAGACCTGTCAATCTATAATTCTGTACCCAGTAAAAATATACCCTTAAAAATAAAGACAAATTAATACATTTTCAACAACAACAAAAAGCTGAGATGTGTGCCACTAGTAGATATTCACAACAAGAAATACTAAAGAGAATTTCTTCTGGCTGAAGATAAATAGTCTCAGATAAAAGCCAACATCTGACTAAAGAAAAGAACATCACTCAAAATGATAAATATGTGAGTAAATATAAAAGGAACATGTCAAGAATTATTAGATGACTATGGATCATTTAAATAAAATATAATATGTATGTGGGTTTTATAAAATATGCAGTAATAAAATATATACAATGGTAGTATAAAGTATGGGATAATTTGAACTATACCGTTAACAATTTATTTTATTGTATGTAAAATAGTATATCAATTTGAGGTAGATTGTGATAAGTTAAGGGTTTATATTTTAATCTTTAGAGATTATCTTTTTACTGGTAAAAATAATAATCATACAAAGAGGTGGAGCTAAACCCAATAGTGGAGAAAACATATTTTTCAATCTAAAAATGTAGTGAATTAACAACAAAGCAAATGGGGAAAAAAATACTAAAACAGTATACTCATACACAACTATATTACAAATTACATTAAGTAAATGAATCTAACAATTTAATTAAAAGACAGGGATTGTCTGAATGAATAAAAACAAAACAAACAAAAAAGCTGTTCAATAAGAGACTGAAATTAAAAATAAGGACACAGACAGGCTAGAAATAAAATGTTGGAAAAAATATGCTAGGCAAATACTAGTCATAAGGAAGTGTGTTTATATTAATATCATAAAAAATAGAATTTAAAGCAATATAGATTGCTAGAGACAAAGAGGGAGATCATAATTACAAAATTATTAATTACTCAGAATGACATAACAAAAATCAATTAAAAGGTGAATAAATTAAAAGATGAATTTATCAAATAACATTACTTCAAAATATGTGTAGCAAATATTGACAAAACTGAGAAAGAATAGTTGTCACATTAACTTCCTTCAATCTCTTCTCACAGGGTATAAATGCCTACATATTTCATTTTGATAAAATATTGAGTCTTTGGAGAAAATTTTTAACATTTTTACTGTCAATTCCCAGCAATATTTCAATGGTTAGTAATGATTTTAGCTGCTTGGTGTCTACTATAGAAGCATAGGTATTCTTTGAACTAATCAATATTATTAAGTCTATAAAACCATGCTCAAATTTGCAAGAATTAGAAATTTATTTTGTGAAGAAAAAGATAAAAATTAAGATGTTCTGTATTATTTATGTGCCTTTGATGGAACAGGGAAATGACCATAAGCTGCATGAGGGTAGGGGACATTTTATATTAATTTCTTAGTATATTCCTAGTGCTGGTGGAGTACTTAACACATAGTAGAAAAATCAATAAATAATTCTTGAATAAATGAATAGATCTTTTAATCAATGAGCTAGTTTCACAAGCTTCTTAAGTTCTTCAACAATCTGATTTTTTGTAGTGTGTATGTGTGGCTATAAATACATAATATGCAAATATACTAAATCAAAAGAATATAAATTATCGCCTAAAGGCAAGGTACAAATGTATACTTCTAGCCTGAAGTTCTGCTGAAAGAGAAGCTTAAATAACCTGAAAGAAGAAAAACAGAAGAGTTAATGGGAATACATGTAAAACTGATGCATAATTAAGTTGTATTCCATAGAGAGTTATACAATTCAAACTTCACTCTTGAAAAGATGAAGTATTTACTATGTAATTATTATGCTGTTATTTACACCATGATTATTTTACCATATTACACCATGATTATTTGTGGCAACACTAACATATAGAATGTATGCATATATATATATATATATATATTTGTGTGTGTGTTTATATATATATACATATATATATATAAAACATATATGATAGTCAATCTTCTGTGGCTTTAGATGAGATTGAACCATGGAATCATTTCAAACTTCACAAGGTTATTTGTGTCAAGAATCTACTTCAAGTAAGAGAATTGGATCATTTCAAAATTTGGACTAAAATGTGACTCAAAAAAAAAAAAAAGAAAGCCAAAAAATATGAGCAAATATGTGATATTTTTCTACTCTACTGGGTTAAGAGGGAGAGATTTTCTAATATCTTATTCTTACTTATTTTTTCCCCATAGTTGATTAAGATGTTTTGGAAAAATATAAACAAAATAAACTAAACAATAATATCTTGCCCTTCTTTGTCTTACATACTTACTGTTCTCAGAATGGAATAACAGGATAATATAAGGACTCTATAAGAATATTTCTTCTATGATGTCCAGTAAGGCTTAAAGAAATGGAATACTTGGACAAAATGGAGATTAAGATCACACAGTTTAGGGGCAGATTGAGAACTTTAGTAGCCAAGGAAAGAGACACTAAATAATATTCACTGATCATAGTGTTATCACAGATGGATACTGACACCTTTTTATAGTGGTTGGGTAGTTTGAGGTGATAATAACATTTCAGAAGGGGAAGAATGGACTCTGAAACTAGATTGCTGTTTTTCAAATCCTGACTCCTTTATTAATTAGCTCTGTGACCTTGGGCAACTCACACTATATACATATAGTGTGAGTATATATATATATCTCAGTAATTGTACCTACTTCATGGGTTCATTTTGAGAGTTAAATGAGTAAGTCCACATCCATAATCTCTTACTTGAAACCCTCAAGCCCAGAGGTGTTTTAGAATTTTTCTAATTTTAGAAAGGTGAAATGGTATTTACACTGAAATATTCCCAGTGGGTTATAAAGCACTTTGACATTTTTGTAGTGAAAGTTTCCTATATCTACATCAAGTGGGATTCATAAAAATTATGAACTACCTCTTGATGTATCAAATCAGGTTTTGCAGTAAACAAATTTGCACCAAACATGAAATAACTTTCAGTTTTCAGAGCTTTGTGGATCAGAACTGCAGAAAATGAATCTGTATATTGAAAGCATACAGAACTGTGCCTAGAGAATGAATGTATTTGTTAATAAAAAGGAATATGTTAACTCTACTGCACTATGTATGGATCAGGTCATATTTGGAGTATTGTATCTAATTCTAGATGCTTCATTTTCTGTGTAGCATGACACACTAGCAAATGCCACATAGGATATTTTTATAACTGAATATGTTAGCTGAACAGGAGAAAGCACAGTTGTATTCATTCTACACCTGTCTCCTTAAACTAGGCTAACCCACATTCATATTTCAACCTGGCTCTCCAATAAAATGAGTCAAAAACTGTGTTGAGTTCCGTGGGAAACTGCTTTACATCTTTGATCCAGACTTTGTTGGGCTTGCTCCCTGTATAACTGCCACCTCTGGCTCTGTACTCCATTCACTACCTCCATCTGGCACTCCTGAAGTAGTATTGGCCTGATCCTTTCCTGCCTAGATTTTAGCTTTGTCTTCTACTACTGCCTCAGTTTCCATACTGACGGAGAGGAAGAGTCCTTTCAAAACTACCCTCCACCACTTCTTCCTGTGTCTTTAAGTAAGAATTGTTGGTTAGAATATGGAGTAACTCAAACTGTGTGCTCATGAGACTAGAACCAGCACCAGAGTTGACATAATGGTAATGAACAGGTAGACTTCCATTAATATAAGTAAGGATGTAAAGCTGTTAACAACACTACAGACTGTTTCACCAAATGATGCGCCTCTGTCAATGCTGAATGACCATCAAACATTTTGATTATTGACAAAGTGCATGGTTAATGGAAAGAAGTTTAGCTGTCAGATTCCCTACACTGTGAATATTCTATAGCTCTAGTAATAAACTACAGCATTATATAATTCAGTTTTTGATTAGCAATCTCTGAAATATTTCATTGAAACACTTTTAAAATATGTATACTTAAAATGTGTACATATTTCATATTTTCATAAAGGCAGACAATTTCAAGCTAAGTAAATTTATAAAATCTAGGCTGAACATAGTTTTTACATTTGTTTGGGGTGGGGGCTGGGCAGAGAACAAGAGAAAAGTGTAGATTAATAGTTTTTCTGAAATATGAGGTGGTGCTGTTTTGGCATAACTTCTCTGTATGTTCAGCTATTTTTGGACAATATTAATTTATTACAGAAATAAATACCTAAAAAAATTATTTTGACCCTGATGAGAATATTAAGATTCCTGAGAAAGGCACATGCTGAACCTCCAGTGAGATCTCTGTGGGAGAAATAAACTGAATTTCCTTAAAGCAAGTAAGGCACAGCTGTGAATTTCTTTTCTGTCAACTTGGCTAAACATGTTAAATAAAATTTTGAATAAGGTCCAAAAAAAAAAAAGTAGTAGGTGGTTGAAAATTGATTCAAATAATGAACTGCTTTTAATACTTGAAACATGTTAAGGTAATTAGAATAAATTTTGTTAATATCTGTAACCATTCAAATATGAGATTCTTGTCAAATATAGTTTGCCTTTTCTACTGTTGAAACAATTCAGAAAATAAAATAGAAAATCCTTAAAAGGAGATTAGATTAATATTAATTTTCTCTAACAAAGGACTCTGAAAGAAATTCTATAAATTGATACTCATTATGCCCAACATGTAATGTACTTAATTATTTGAAACTTATTTGAGTGAGGAGGTAAAATGTCTTGTTGTTTTTGTTGTTATGTTCCAGAAGAACAATGATGAATGCCTTTCTTTACTCACCATATAACATGACAACAGGAGACACACATTATTAGAAAGGCAACTATGTCCTGCCTTCTAAATTCTTCAGGAAGAACAGGTGTGTTGATTGCTAAACCTACTAAGAGATTAAAATATTTAGCTATACTTTTTAAATCAGCCATTCAATTCATGTTCTCCTCTTTCCTCATGAGATAAAGGATGCATAGTGAGCTGCCAGAAATCTGACTATAAAACAATGCGTTGTTTTTGTGAGACTCATGCTACAAACCCTGTTTTGAATAGTGCACAACAGCTCTAGACCCTCATTTATAAGAGCCACATATTTCCAGTTAAATGAAACTCATCTAAAATGCAATGTTAAAATCAAATTGTATAACATTTACTTGTTTTCATTTTATCTCTCATCATATAATAAAATTAGTTGGAGTGTTTTAGATGGTTTGAATAAGTCAGTAAGAAATTATTTCATGCTTGTTTTTGGACTAATGCAAAGCCAGTCCCTTTTACAGTTTAGAACCTGTGGGAAATGTGAGAAGAGAAAAAGCTGAAGAGAAAGCAGAAGATTTAGAACTGCCTAATCTAACCACAGATCAAGAGAAAAAATGGGGAATAATCCATTTCCACAGCAGAGGGGAATCTTACTTTTGTTGGACAGCATCATTATTAGTTCTCTCAAAAAGCTGGAATGACAAAAACAATATAATGGCATCACTGTGTAACTGATGATATTTTAAAAAGAAAAACAGAAATGCAACTTAGAGTAAGAAGATGGTCAGCTCAAGGAACTTCATGTAGTTTGTTTTTGAGTCCTGCAACCATTATAAGAAATTAAACTCCATGTATACATATATATTTAATGTTTGTTAAGTGTGAAAATATCAATACTTCATTGGCTTTTCAGAATTAAACAAGAAAAGTCTATTAAATTACATATTATTGAGAGAATTTGCTTAAAGTTAATTGTATGTCTGTAACAAAACTAACATTGACAAAGGCAATATCCACCATTTTTCATTTGTACAATAAATGGATGTATTATAAATTCCACAAGTACAGGAATAATTTCTGAATTCAATTTCTGCACTAAACCTGGTATAATACTATATAGAGGATGACTGCCATTAACTTAAGCTACCTTATCGTTGTGACTTTGTTCCTTTCATTTTGATTTAATGGCAAATTAATAATATTTTTATTAAAATGTTTATTATAAAGTGGTTACTCTATTTGAGGCATACAATTTGTTTAAGGAGGGAAGTTGGTGGTCTTCCTCCACTCTATGTTTGTAATGTTTCATTGCCATTTCTCTGCAAGGCTAAGTAAGCTTTACTTGAAGTGTCTAGCAACTAGTAAGTAGAGGGACAGATAAAAGAAAAGATCACTTTATTTCACTTATGCTGATCAACTCTGTATTAGCAAATAATGTAGTGCTTAAAATTTTATTGCCAAGAGATTTGACCTTGATATTATGAGTCAGTTATAGGAATCCCGATGCTTGTGTACATTATAGTAATAACAGACTTTGGGGCCAAAGTTAGCCTTTAAACAAGTCAATAAGACATGGGATTTAATGACTTATCAAGATGTCCAGCAAGACTAAATATTAACTAGAATGAAGGATGATAATTATCAGTAAAGTACTTTTATTTTTTAGTTATATTCTTTTTGGCATGCTCTTTTTCTCCTTTTCTCTCTTTGTAATTATTATTTCAGTCAAAAAAGGATTTGTGGACAGATATATAGATGATAAATAGAAAGAAAGACTGACATTTGGGGTATGATTCTGCTTTTCTTTTCTCCTTCTTGTTTCCAGATTACCAGAGTAGAGTAGCTGAACTCACCTGGTTTTACAATACTGCTGTTTCCATTTCCCTTAAACTTTCTGTTACACATTTTCATGGCTTTGTTCACATGGCATCAGGCATACCTTTATATCTTTATTTTTCTGGAAAATTCTTATTCTTCCTTTATCACTAATCTCAGTCATGTCTCCTCTAGGAAGTATTTCCTGAAAGCCACGTTGTGTTGAATGATTTGCTTGCACACTACACTATACATACATCAGTCCTATCACAACATTTCCAAATGGCATTATCTCTTTGGAAGTGCCTTAAGGGAAAGGACTGTATCTCTTTCATCTTTGAGACACATGTACCCAGCAGCACTTGAACATAGCAGGTAGTTAACATATACACTGAATTCACTGCTTTTGAAAGCACTCTTTTGCAACTTACAAATATTTATTTAAAATTTATTCATAGATTTTGAAGTTTCTTGTGTTCTCTCGTGTTTTTTATTAATTGCTTTGTTAACGGCAATTTAGTGTTCAATCATAGGATTTCAATCATGTATTTGTAAAAGTTTTGATGCTTTATTTTGATGTTAATAAATTTATAAATCATTAAAAATGACTCAAGAAGAATGATAAAGTGTGAAAGGTCTAATAAATGCAGCAAATAAAAAATAGAGGCAAAAGGAAAAATTAATATAAATGGCATTTAGATGATTATGACACTTTTGGAAAAACAAATCAAGCACTGATTAACTCTCTGCACAAAATTTAATGCTAAATAAATACTTTTTAGTTAAATAACAAATGTATTAAAAACTGAAGAAATATAGGTGAAGATTTATGTTTTGTCCATAAAAAAGATATTTCTAAATATAAAATTTATATAATGTTATAATGACAAACAAGATGGAAAGATTTGTCAACATAAACTATTACATACATATCCCAAATCATCATAGACAATATTAACAGTCAAATTATCTGGAATAAAATATTTGTATCATACATAACTGAGAATTGATATCCTCATTTTATTAAATTCTTACAAACAAACCAAAAATATATAAACATCCTAAAAAAGGAAAGAACATATAAAAGGACAGGTCACCAAAGATATACATTGTATTAGCAATAAAAAGAGATTTGCTGAATCATACATGTTATATCCAGTTGATGAAAGATTATGGAAACATTCCAAGAAATGTTACTTATCTTTTAAAATGTTAATAATAAAATAAAAGAGCAGACAGTAAAAAAAAGTGCATGGGGTAATTCTAATCTGTGTCTGTATTTAAGCATTTGAATAATTAAGTTGATAATAATTAATGAGGATAAGGGAGTTAGAGATTTTACTATTCAAATTTTTTCATATCTTTATATTTAACCTTCCCACAATAAACACTGATAATAAGAAAAAATATAGAATTGAGTACATTTCAAAATAAAAAATTTCTTATTCTCTATAAAACCTTATTTCAATCTAAATGTCATTAGATACCTAACTGATACATTAACATTTACTTTCTGGAGACAATAACCATTATTTTTATATGCTTTATAAGCAATTGAAACGCTCTTGTAAAAATTATTAATGTCTTTCTGTGTCTACTTAACTCATTATTTTCACTATTTTATTATAACCTTCTGTTAATGAAGTACACAAAAACGAGAAACTTCTCAAAGCAAAGAAGATATCTCCAGAACAAGAAAGATCACATCTAGAACTTGTCATTTCACTTCAGGACTGAACATCATAGAGAGTCAAAGATAAAATGCCCAATGCAAGGATGTGAAACGTAGTTTGGTAAACAAGATATCCTTCAGGTTATTATAAATTCAACATTAATTACATTACTTTCTTGCTAGTGTGACATTTTTAATGTCCTCTTTCACAAACCAGTTTTCAAAAAGCTTGTTTCAACAATGTTCAGCTAGATAATAGGTCCCTTAGCAAGTAAAAATGAAATGATACAGATATTGAAAGCATTCTGTGCCCTTTGAAAATATTATGAAAGTAACTGAACAGATGGGCTGAAAGTTTAATTACCTCAAAAGAAGAGTGTCAGAGTCATCATTGCTGCTGCAACTGGAAATTTAGCAACCAAAATATACATCAGGAAATTACTCTGTGAATATATTTTAAATATACTGAAGAAACAGCTGCCATTCCTTTTATGTCTCCCAGACACGAGAGTTGCAGGGATGGAGTAACATGGAGATGCCACATTGGCTTTTTCTTAACTTGACATTTTCTAGGCATTTCTCAAATATGCCAAACTGGGAGAAATATATGAAATACAGTAACATGCAGCAATTAAAATAACACCAGTTTGATTTCATGTATTTCTGGTGTGCATTTTTGTGTAAAAGTTTATAGTTTTATTACAGGATGTAATGTTACTTTGGGCTCATTTTTATTACAGAGCTAAGACAACTAACATTATTTATATAGAATGACTAAGCTTCCTTTAACTGCAAATACTATGCTACTTAGACCTTTGTAAATAATCTTTAATAATTTTGTGTACTTTAATATATCATCTTCTAAATGGTGATATGAAATCCTACTTCAGTATCATAGCTGTGTGGCAAGATGTCAGAAACTGTGAAAGAATAAACTACTCAACAGAGATTAATTTTTCAGAGTAAATATTCATTCTTTTGCGTCAAAAAAGAGTAAGTGCATAAGAAAATAGTAAGAATATATGAAACTGCTCTTAAAACAATTTACAATAGGTCATAAGGCCCACTGTGGCATCTTGCCATTCTCTTCATCTTTGCTTCTGGCAAGGTTTTGGCTGGAATTCTTTGAGCCTGACTTATTACCAATAATGGTAACTATGTACTTAATGAAAGACAATATAGTCTAAAGCTATAAAAGAAATGTGTATTCATTTATATTTACCAAAGCAAGTTTTACAAGTACAAGAAGCAGTGTGACATAGTCTGGAAAATATTGAGAAACTATGACATTATAAAGCGTTGTGTATCATTAATAACATCAATTTCTGAGAAGCAATACAATTTGTAGTTACTCAAACCCCAATATGCTGAATCCCAACTGAATTAATGATAACTCATTTTTACTTCCCAAACATGCATTTCATATAAGCCAAGTCTTACTTTAGGTCTTGGGAAACAAGAATACAACTGGGACCATAGTTACCTATAGAGTATTAGTTAATAATTAGTTAATAATTAGTTAATAATTGGTATCTTCTGTAATTTAGGCATGTATGTGAGCCCCTATGACTAAAAAGTCCCAAAACTTTATATACAAGAGAATATGCAAATATTATAAAGTATTTTAAAGGCAATTAAAGATCTTGAAGGTGTTATAATTATAAATTTCTTGAAATAATTGTTTTGTCTTAAAATTTTAGGATGACCCAATGGAATTTCATCTCAATGGGTCAAGAAACTTAGATTTTAGAAAGTCATTCTTTAACAAATAAACTTAGATCAGAGATTTATAAGATATTATGTTAGATATGTGGATCCAAGAGTGGTAAGTGAATAGATGTAGGATGATAAAGACTTTTTAAACTTCAGTTAAATAAAGAATACATATATAATCAATGGCATCTTACATGCATGACACCCCATTATTTGTCTGACCTCATGATCTATCACCTGACTCCACTCCTGGCCCACTGTACTGTTGTTCCTCCAACACACTGGAGGTGCTCCTGTCTCAGAGCCTTGGACATGCTGACCTTTGCATAGAATTCTCTCCTGTTAGAGGCACGATTCATCTCCTCATTCCTTCAATTCTTGATTCGATAACTACTTCTTTAAGAAGCTATTCCTGCTCAATGTATCCAAGTTTCACCACCCCATCCTAACTCCCGTCAACTTACTCTCTACTTTTCTTGCTTTATTTTGTGTTCTTCTTATCACTTATTAGCTAACATACTGTAGTACATACAGATGTTACTTTATTTAAATTTTTGACTTTTTTCTTCACTAGAATATAAATTTCTTGAGAGCAGGGATTCTTGTTTGTCTTATTTGCTGTATTTCAGGCTCACAATAATATTTGTTGCATAAATAAATGAATAAACTAACTGCAATACAAAGCAAAGTGAATGAAGTGCTGAAAAATTTGACCCAAAGAATAAATGTTCTATTTTTTTCAAAAAAGAGGGCAGATAAGCTAATGTTCCTTTTCAGACTTAGATTTCTATGATTCTGTAAGGCACATATTTAATAAAGCTATTTTATGCACACACACACAAATTTTTTACCATTTCACTATAAGGGAATTAAGATCCTCAATAACAGAAAGGAGGGAGGCAAACATATACATCTGGGAAGGAAAGAATTAAAAGGTCTGGCTTTGATCTATTTCTCTCCCAATTACTGGTGACATATTCTTGGAGAAAAAAGAAAAGTCAACTTGTTTAATATCCGTGTAGGCATGCTGGTAACTGGATCATTTTGTATTGATAAATAGACTAATTCTATTTGCTAGGGGAAGAGCTCTTACACACGAAATACACTTAGCATGATGTCCCTGACATTTATTTATGATAAACCAACCTATGGGTTTATGAGTTATTAAGCCCCAGAAAATGTCTCATAAACTATACAATTATCTGGATTATAACATGGAGATATTAGTTGTGTAAACACTCCCTGCTGCTGTATATTGAGGTGAAAACACACCTCACTTAAAGATAACATCTACTACTTGGATCAGAGAAAGAATGTCAGATGTAGAAAGGAAGAACCTGGGTAGCCCTGAAGAATGTTCCTGATTCTCACTGTTCCCTTTGGGCCTCTTGTCTGCTGGTTTCCTTCAAATTATTAATAACATCTGATAGCTCAGCATCAAATGGCTAAAATATCTTTGGAGGTTGATTCTGGAGCATAGTTCAAAAGGACTTTTTAAGTATTAAAAGCTTGAAATTAAGAGACCTAAAGTTCAGGTTTGTTCCTTACCAGAATATCTTGAGGAATTTACTTAATATCTTTAAGCCTGGATTCTTTATTTCTAAAATAAAGATAATACTTCAAAGGTTTGAGGTGAAACATAAAAAAGGTAGTGCATTTGAAATAGTTGTCAAGGAAATACTGAGTGTATATTTTTACGTGTGTGCATATGTTAGACTCCTGTCTTTTATTGGAATAACAGATAAACGTATCAGAGATCTCATCTCATATCTTGAGCTTTTCATTTTTCATCAATAAGAAATAGTTATTGGAAAAACCTGATTCATAGCTAATAGGGTGGAATAGAGATGTGATTTCATTCACTCATGATGGTTTAGAGATAAAGATATCAAGTTTATTAATCATCAACTCTGCAGCTGGCAATGAACTAGGTGCTTTCCATACACTAGTTCATCTAATTCCCAGAACAACTTTCTGATGTATTCTAATCCTGTTTTATAGAAGGGAAAATTGGGGTTCAAACAGGTTGCATAATGGAAGTAGAAGATTGATTTACATTGTGCATTTGTCTTTGCCCTCAGTGCTTAACAGAGAGACTTGAACTTACTAATTAACTTTAATACATTATATAAGCAAACCCTAACAACCTTTATGATAAGACAGAAAGGAATTTTATATATACACACACATATACATATATGTGCATATATATATTGATATATATTAAGCAGGAGACTGAAGGAAGAGAGAAGTGGTAAAACATTGTAAAAGGCTAAACTCCTAAAGGGTGTGATTGATGCTAAGTTGAGATTTGTGGAAAATTTCAAAGTAAAGCAAAAAGCACAAATAACAAGCCTAGCAAATATCAGTCAAAATTGCACAGAAAATTTCAGAATTTCTCAATTTACAAATTTACAAATTTACCAGTCATGACATTTTCCTGTGAATACAAAGACTTTCATAAGTTTGGAGTCTAAAACCTGATGTTATATATATTGCATAATTAGATAACTTAGAACATATACAATGCATACCTGGAAATTCAAACAATAAAATAAAAACAAAGAATAGTTTTCACCATTGTATTCTTGATTTCATTATTTGGGAAAGTTTCACAATTCTGCTATATTTTGTTTGATGCCATCTTATTTCTTTGAAGATCCCAGAAGAAAAAATTATTTAAAAAATATTTTTATTTCCAAATGATATAGTGACAAGTTACACTTGTCATTGGGTCTCTTTTTTTTTTTTCTGGTGCTAGTAACAATTTCATTTTTCTTATTTAAATGTTTGCATTCAATGCAGTATAGTTTTAAGGAAAAATTGTTCTAAATGAGCCTCTCTAGAGTTCACCTTCTCGAAACAATCTATTCTGAAGTCATGCGGCAACTTAGACAGCAACTTTCTGCCTTAAATATCGTCAGTGAGAGGAGAAAAAAAAATGTCTTGAGCAAATGTCTCTCCTCAAATGGGAGAAAGTGACATTGCCAGTGAATAGAGGTGCTGCTTCTTATCTGTGCTTAATAACCTCTCTCACTGGCACCCATTCAGCTGCCACCTAGCACAAAGACACTTCTGCATGTCATTTAACAGTGCTGCATTAATACACCTAACCAATCAATGGCTTCTACCCATTCCACAAGGACACCAGTCTGTTACTATTACTAGACACTGTCAACAGAAAATGACACCAGAGTTGCAAAAGGCAAAATGTTGTCAGCTTAATCAGAGAGCAGACAAAGAAGCAAACAATGCTACCAAGGATATAAGCATAACAAGGAGACTCAGAGGTTGGCATAAGCCACTCTTGGCAGATCCCAGTGAAACCAGCTTGAAATTCAATGATATAAAATCTAATAGAATGACATAGACCATCAGAACTGCTTTTTTCCCCCATTCAATTAAAATTGGGGACTTCTGCTGGCAGAAGGAAGATCAGTAACAAAATATTGGAAGACGGTGCAACTTGAATAGACTTTATAGGAAATCAAACTATTTTTCCTTCTAAGAAAAGGACCAGAAACCTAAATTGTATTACGATTTGTTTAATCAGTTACTTAAGTTTCCTTACCATGGAAAATTAAACAGATGTTTTTAAAAGTCTTATTATATTAGGCCAGCAGTTTTGAATTGGTGTATGTGTATGCTGACAAGATAGCTGTTCACATTAAGTAGTGATAATAATGATGGATTTGTACAATTATGCATATGGAATAGGCCTCAGAGATGATCTGGCCCAACCTGCTCATTTTACAGATGAGAGAGCTGAATCTGAGACAGGATGAGTGAAGTGCCTGAGAGCACAAGGGCAGTGCTGGGCTCCTGGCTCTCAATCCAGCTCGTCTTCCATAGCACTGTTTAAGGTTCATGTTTTACAATAATAATTCAATTTTTATCCAGAAAAAAAGGATTTCATTAATTTTTGATATACATGTAATGTGTGTTATTTGTGAAACAGTGAAAGGGAATTATTTTAATTATGTTACTTCAAAGAGAAGAGTTGTAAACAATGAAGTATGCTTCTACTGACCCTGTAAACCTTGTAAGATTCCTCTTCCACTCTCCTTTAAAGACTTGGGGATGTGCGGTGCCTTTAAAATACACTAGAGACAAGGGCCACAACTAGGCCAATAAGAGCTGGCTGAGAGCAGAAAATACACTGGCAAAATGTCAGAGATGTCATATCCGATCCCTCACTGCATTAATCTGAGTTATTTGGCTGGCTCATGACTCAGTTTTCACAAGGTTCAGTATTTTGGACTCGTCTTTGAGATTGTCTGCAGTGTCTCTTCATGTAGAAGTCCAGTGCTGACTATGCTGCTCACTTGAAATGCCTCTTTTGGCCAAGTCTGGCTCATCCTTTCCTCCAACTCAATTTCCCCCAGTTCAGTTTCTGCTAAGTCCTGTAGCTCTGGCATGGGTTATACATATGGAGAGCCAGGTGGATAAACCTTTTCCCCAGGAAACATTCCAGACAGTTCCCTTCCTTGGGCTGACAACTTTTCCAGGTAGCTAAAATTGAAATTTGGTTTCAAAACTTACCCTTCATTTATTAACTAAAGAGGTCTATCTCCACCTTTCAAAGTCCATGTACCTTTTGAATAAATAAGAAATATCTCAAGGATTATCTGTCTCCAATACTGATATAAACACTTAATGGTTATATGTGACAATAAGAGTGTTTGCATTACCTGTGAAGAATGTGTCGGGCATGGATATATGGAGTTGGAGTTCTGTTAAAAAAAACTATTTCTTTATATTTTCAAAATCTAAAATTATAAAATATTTAATATGTTTACTTGAGTTTCACATACCTTCCCCTAAGCTTCTAATGCCCTTATATCCTTTTCCCCATACCTCAAGATGGGCCTTTCTTGTTTAAAGTGTGAATGCACACACAGTACTATAATATCTTTCTCCTTCTCCTTGTCTCTCTGCCTTTCAACTCTCCCAACTCAGGTAATTTCACCATGAGCAATTTTTTTCTCACATCTTCTCATATTTTCTTCCTCTCAGCTTCCTCTGCCAACACCCATACTCTGCACCATTATCTCAGAAAAGTTTTCCTTTTGTTTATCCCCTTAATTTCATGATTAAACGTGCACATACACACACACACACACACACACACACACACACACAGGGGGAGAGAGAGAGATAATTATAATTATCATGGTTAATTAGTGTAAGCATAGTCCAAGTTTAAAAAAAAGAAAGATAGTATCCTTTCCTTGATATTAGGAAGAATAATCACTAAGTGGTATCAAATTCTGGATTCCTTTAACATTTCTAGAAATTGTAGGAAAATGCCTCCCTATTTCTGCTTTGATTCTATAGTCACTCAGATTTAAAGATATTGTTTCCTATGTAAATTTTCACTCTGCTTTTTGTAATTATAATACTGAAATGTTGGTCATCTTTTTCACTAAAGTTATGCAACTACACATTTTGGGTTAAACATAAACCTTGTATGTAAAGTGAATGCATTCTAAATAATCAACATACAATAGTTTCTGCAACCCACCATTTTGTAAACTGAGAATAGTCTGTATAGGGCAATTTTTTAAAATTTCAAAAACAGTGTTAAAAAATGGCATTTCAAGATGTTGGCTATGGAAACAACTCAAGTGTCCAGTGACAGACAAATGGATAAAGAATATATATATATATATATATATATATATACCTCACATATACTTAGTTTTAAAAAAGAAGGAAATTCTACCATTTACAAAAACATGGATGGGCCTGGAAAAAATATGCTAAGTGAGGTAAGCCAGTCACAGAAGGACAAATTTCACATTATTCCACTTGTATGAGGTACTAAAAATAGACAAACCTATAGAAGAAGAAATAGAATGGTGGCTGACAGAGTATGGGAGGAGGGAGAAATGGAAGTTGTTGTTCAATGGGTATAAAGTTAAAGTTATACAAGATGAATGTGTTCTAGACATCTGCTGTAAAACATAGTTCCTACAGTTAATAACATGGTATTTTGCACTGAAACATTTCCTGAGGGTAGATTTTATGTTATGTTCCTATCACCAGAAAATAAATAAATAAATAAATAAGCAAAGGGACATAGGAAACTCTTGGAGGTGATGAACATATTCATTACCTTGATTGTGATGATGGTATCAGAGATGTATGTGTTTGTTCAAACTCATTGAATTGAATACATTAAATATATGAAGTTATGTGTTTATCAGTTATGCCTCAATAAAGCTGTAAAAAACAATATATTTTGTTAGAGTGAGGCTATGGAGAGTAAGGATGAGTCAGATATTAATTAGTAAATAAATAAGACTTAAAATAGTGATTTTTCCCCTGTGTATCAGGATAGGATAGAGGTTAAGAGTGTGGGGTCTAAAGTCAAGACTAAAAAGTTCAAAACCTTGTTCCACTGTTAACTACGATGAACAAATTGTTCAATTTTCTCTTCCTTTCTTTCTTAATCTACAAAATAAAGACAATATTAATACCTCTTTCCTAGAGCTGTTAGAAAGGACAAATGAGACAATACACATTAAGCATTTGGAGCCATGCCTGGCATTCACTAAGGGTTAGAAACTATGATTATAATAATAAATAGTGATACTCTCTAGCTCTGAAGGACTGTTCTGATTTCAGTGATGTCTCCCCTCTCCTGCACTCCTGCTGCTGTTCTACACAGGGAATGGAGGTAATCATTCAATTCCTGATACATGAAAAGACATGTACTGGTTACTTGATTCCTTTACTGGCTTACTTTGCAACTTTTGCAAACAATTATGGTCTTTCATATCAGTTACTATTTTGAATTCAAAAGGATAAATACTTATCATAAAGTGTATTGTAAATTATTTCTATTAAGACCTCATTAATAATTTAAATCTTCCAGGCCTTAGTTTTGTCTGCTTATCTCTGGATCATTCTGTAATCTCAACTAATCCATCCATTATAGGTATATTATATTCATGTTTCAAAATCATGTAATTCCTAAGGGCCACAGGGTAATAGTAGTGTTCTTCTACAAGTATAATAATATTTAATTTTATAAGTAAGCATATTGGATTTAGTTTACAGCAGTGCATTTCAAAATTTGATTTGCCTGTGAAAGATCTGGCTATCTTATTGATATGCAGTGTATCTTGGTTGGGTGAGGTCCAAGAGCCTCCATTACCAATAAGCTCCCAAAAGATGCTAATTTTGCAGGTCAATGTCAGCACACTTTGTTCCACACATAATTTATAGAAAAATATTATGATCTTTAATATTTAAATTAAAATAACAGATCTAATTTTAACTTTTGGGATTTAGATTTTGGGTTAGGGAATCAATATAACAAATTCTAGTTTGCAATTATTTGATGCCACAGGAATTTGAGTTGATATTGTTTTTGTCTGCATGTATATTGAATTTTAAATAATTATATTTTCAGTATCATAATTCAAATACTTTGATTGAATTCATCAACATAGAGGATAGTTTCCAAAAGAGAATAAAAGCATTGATGTGACAATAAAATCCAAACATGGATTTTAAACCAATGTTACCAAGTCTTGTCTTTCTGTGACAAACTTTAAGATTTAGAGTACAGCAAAGTTTAAAAAATACCTTTGGTTCTTCTAGTAGTAGTATACACTACAGTTCAGGAGCAGTCAAACTGATACTTCACTGCAAATCTTCTACTTTAAATAGCACTGGTATAAAGGCTGGGGGAAAAAAACATGCAATATTAACAATATGACAAGAAGAGAAAAGTAGAGAGGGAAGAGAAATGTCAAATTGTGAAAATACATTCGAGTGGAAAAGAAGCATGTTCTTGGTAAGGGTACATCATGTTGGGCTTATATACTGCAATATAGATGCATAAGGTATGAGAAAGAAAGATCCTACTCATAATTAATTGAGCTTATGAAGTCCTGTTTTTTTTTTTCTGATTCAACACATTGATACATTTTTAAAATATAAAAGTTTTGAAAGAGAAAAAAGATACCCATAGCTGTCATCATTCTTTCTATCTGTAATCCTAAGAAAGATAAAAGAGAAATAGAAATGCAAGTGAATTTTTATAAAATTCCATTAGATATGACAGTAGGGAGATTAAATGATTACTGCTCTTCTTTTGAATTTTTCATTGTAAAATAATTTTAGATTTTCAGAGAACTGCAAGGATAATACACAGAGTTTTTACGCATCTACTCAGCTTCCCCTAAAGTTAACATTTTACCAAACCATGGTGCATTTATCAAAACTAAGAAATTAACATTGGTATAATACTGTGCACTACACCGTATAGTGTTCATCAATTTTTACAATAATATCCTTTTTCTGTCCCAGAATCCAATCTAATTTACCTCATTGCATTTATTCATGTGTTTCCTTAAATCTCCTCTAACCTGTGATAGTTTCTTAAGTCTTCCTCTGTTTGAATGTCATTGACAAGTTTGAAAAGTACTTGAGAGATATTTTATAGATTGAGCCTCAATTTGGGTTTTCTCATTATTAGACTGCAGTTTTAGGTTTTTTTAAAAGAATACCACAGAAGTGTAGTTACCTTCTCATTGTATCAGATCAGAGGGTACATGATATCAACAGGACTTATTACTGTTGACGTTAAGTTTGATCACTTGGTTAAGATGGTTTCTGCATGATTTCTCCACCGTGAAGTAACTTTTTTCTCCATTTCCACAGTATAGACAAATAAGTCACTGAATCTAGTCCATCCTTAAAGAGGGGGAATCAATTAAGATCTATCTCCTACAGGAAGGAGTATTGTGATAAGTAAAGTAATATCTCCTCAATATCCTTTTCCTAATCCCCAGAACCTGAGAATACGTTTTTCACTGGTTATCTTCAAGATTTTCTCTGTCTTTGTTTTCAAGAGTTTGAAGATGAAATACCTAGATATGCATTTTGTATTTATCCTTTTCAGTCTTATCTGAGCCTCTGAAATCTGTGGTTCAATGATATCACCAATTTTGGAAATTATCAACCATTAATTCTTCATATAATTCTGTTTTGTTCTTTCTTTTTCCGTCTTCCAGAATTCCACTTATGTGTATTTTAGATCATTTAGATGTGTTCCACAACTACTGGATCTCTGCTGTGTTTTCTTTCTTTTCCACTAGCTTTTCTCTTTTGTTTTCACCTGGGTGATACCTACTGAACTATCTTCATTTTCACGGATTCTTTCCTTGGTTGTGTTTGGTCTGCAGATAAATCCTTCAAAGGCATTCATTCGTTCTGTTACTGTGTTTTTGATTTCCAATTAAAATTTTCTTATAGTTTCCATATCTGCAGAAATTATCTACTCTATCTTGTATGTGTTCATGTTTTTCATTAAAACCTTTAAATATTAATTGTGCCTTTTTATCTCCCCTAACTGCAAGTTCCAAGATTTGTGTCCTATATGAATCTTGATCTGATGGTTGCTTTGTTTCTTCAAACTGTGTTTTTTCTTACCTTTTTGGATGCACTGTAACATTTTTTGGAAGTGTGATGTGTTGTATAGGACTATAAATCCTGATGTATTTTATTTTTATGTCTGGAAATGAGCATGCTTTTCTTTCTGGTAGGCCTTTATTTGGGGGCAGGGGGCAATGGTTGTGCTAATCTGACCAGGAGTTTCCTGGGTTTGAAGTGTATTGTTGCTATGCTTAACCTCAGCGCACCAGAGGCTTTAAACTCTTCTAGTGATGACTTTTGCTTATGGTATTGGTTTATTTGCTAGATGTTTTTTCTCTGTTTGTGCCCTACAAGGTTTTAAATCTTCCTTTGTTCCTTAGAGAGATTACAGTACTGTAGCTTTTTAGCTTTGCTCTACTGTCATTATTACCTGACAGTTGTTAGTGTGCTGAAGGTGGGGTGGAGAATGCATTCTCTTGTACTGATTAAGCCTTAATATTAAGCAATTTATTGAGGCAATTAACCTTGATCTTCAACTTGAATGTCCAGGTATAGCCTACACAAGTGTTCTAGCTTCTCTTCCACCCTAGACCTGGACACAACATGAATTACTGCTGCCCCAACACCCTCTCCGGTCCCCCACATAAAGGTTTTTTTTTTTTTTTTTTTGGTTCATATTCCCTTCTTCAGCTGCTTTGAGTATCCCCCAGGGCCTTCAGCTTTATTTCCCTCCCTTTTATTGATTAAGGCTTTTGTTTCCTGGGTGATATGAGGGAGATAGGTGTGGGATGGATTTCTCTCCCCTCTTCCAGCTACAGAAGATTTCTACCACAGCCCTCAGGCTACAGATTTTGTTTTCCTTCTTAGGGTTTTTAAAATTTTTTCCTTGAGGGGAGATTGATCTAGGCAGGGCTTCTGTAGTGGCTGCTTTTCCCCTGCTCAGCCAGCACCATCAGGAAAGCTTTCTTAGAGTTCTCCTTGATTTTCTCACTGAGCAGCTGGTGGAATTCCTGGGAGGGAGAGCTTGAAAGTGGATGGGAATCCTATGTATGTCTGTGGCCCTTGGGTGCCTTACACTCTCATGAGAGCCCATACTTGGGGGCTTAGCAATTTATTAAAAATTTCTCACTGAATCTTATTCCCAGTTCTTTGATGATTTTTCAAAAATTATTAATTTTAAGTTTGTCCAGCATTTTCACTTGTAAGGGTGGGAGTGACACTCTTTTCAATTCTTTATATTTTTGAACTAAAATTGGAAAAGGCTTATCCAAAAGTCAAGCATAAGTCAGGAACAATCTTTTCTAAATTTCGTCAGCTCCTACTCCATGGGGGAAGAAACAATAGGGTGCTCGTAAGTGTTGTTTAAAAAATGTAAAAGAGATGCATTTGTCAAATGCATTTGGAAAAAAAATAACTGCTTTAACACAATACACAACATTTCCTACTGTGACTTTCCCAAAGTCTTTGATATGTAAATATGTCTGGTCATTCAACAACAGAATGATGGTATGCTGGTTTTCAAACTTATTTCAACGAGAAATACATTTCTCCCCTCTGAAAATATCAGGGAAGTTATCTGTAGTCAGAATAAACTTTGTAACACCTGCTTATTTTAATTAAATGGTATACAAAGTATACTTGGTTCTCATGTTTCCACATTGTGAAACTTCTTATCCACTCCTGCTGTGATGGGCCTTCCTCCTCTGAATAGACATCTGACATTCCAGGTAGCCCAGAGAGACACTGGACACCTTTGAACAACACCTCTTTGGATTGGCCCTAGAGTTGGGGGCTTTCCTAGAAACCAGTGGTTAGACAACATAATCACTAATTACTCTGGCTATACCTAAACTTGACTATGAAGAGAATGGTCAAGTTATTATATGTTATGTAAGAAAGGGGTAGAAAATATGGCATTGAAAATTGGAAGAGAGTAATTTTTTCTTCTCACATTAAGCTGTTTCATTGTCCCGGCCACAGCATCTGTGACTGTGCATAAAAAGCTATGACTCCCTTTTGAAAAAAAACTCAGTAATGTACATTTTTATGTTGACCATTTTCCTAGACATTTCTTAGCCACTTAGTTGTAGTGAATTCTTCCTAGGTTTTGATATTTAGAATATAAGAAAAAAAACAACTTTTTTTTTTTTGGTAAGTATATAGGTTAGATGCTTCCTCAACTTCACTTTCATAAGAAATTGACAAATAAAACTGGATTTAAAAATTGGTCAACCAGTATTAAAGAATCCATTAATGTCATGATAGCTTAAAAAAAAGTCATTACAAAAAGCAACAATTTTTTTTTTTTTCCTGGAAGTTGAGAAGGTTTGCAATAAAGAATTCCTGTCTCAGGGACCTTAGAACATGAGGAGATGCTTAAATAATGGTTAAGTTCTGGTCGTTCAAGGTTAAAAGCTATTTTTTATAGTCATTGATTCATTTCAAATTGGTTTCCTGCAAATGTCAATTAAGTCAGAAGGCCAGGACAAATTAAAAATCCAAAATCCAAATGATCACACACTCTGGTTTTTTTTGTTTGTTTTTAATTAAATCAGCTGTTTTCTGTTAAAAAAAAAAGCATACATTTTATTTTATGGTCACTTCTGAAGCATTTTGGAGATGTCACGTAGACATGATCTCAGGAGAATTTCTTTCCTGGTGCAGGCAACCTCTGTAGTTGGCTGTGTAGTCTTATATTACTTTGAGTGTGTAACTTTTGAGTCAGAGTTTCCTATGGCATGAAAAGCCTGGGTTGCCCTCAGGGATTTGTCACACTTTATTTAGCTCAAACAGGGACTCAGAAACCTGGAAAATGTACTCTACTTGGCAGCCCAGCTCTTGCAAGTAGTGAAGTTCAAGCTATCAAAGAACTTTTCAAGGTGACAATTATATGATACAGTACGTGACCTTTACATGAGATTTAAGCTGGGAAATTTAAGCTGAGGGGTTTCCCTCCTGCTGACATGAAACCTGTCTCCTCTATTAAACATACAGTTTGGACAAAAAACAGTTTAGCTATGCCATACTAGCTAAGGGAAGGAGTTTAACATCACAAAGATAGTAACACACATGTTACCTTCCTGCTACCTTACCTGATAATTTGAAATAATTACAACATCCTTAGACCTCTCTTCTGGTTTGTAAGAGATGATAGTGGTCTGAGATTTACTCACAAAGAAGGGGTTCTTTAAAAGAATTACACGGACAACTATGATAATTGGACTGTTACAGAGGCATTAAGCTGGCTTAATCGTTAAGAATCTAAGATGAAATAGAAGAAATGGAGTCTCTACTTAGTAGGGGAGGTGATCTGGGAGAATGAATCCAGTTTTGATTAAGAGAAGTTGAACTAATCTTTAGTACTCCCCACCACAGTGGGATTTCATAATTATAAATTAAGTGCATCAAATAATATGGAATTATGTCTTATATATAAAAATATTATGTTTTTTGTTGATTTTTTATTTAGTTTTTAACATCGTCTTTGTTATGAAAAGAACTTTAGGGAATTTTATGTTAAAAAATATCAGGCTTAGAGTGACAATCATTTGTCATCTATCTTTTAGTGATTAGAATGTAGAAGAACCATGGACATGTATCTTTTCCCTTAATTTATATTTATTGAGTACCTCATATATTCAAGAAATGTTTCTGAACCACAGTACAGCAGTGGGGAAAAAATATTAAAAAACTCTTAACCTTTTATTTTATTTTTTCCAGGTAATATTATATAACAATTTGTTTCTGCTCTTTTAGAGAAACCCATAGAAGTTCCACTCTCTTGCCGTGAAACCACAGCAGAGTCTGCAAACTACAACCAAGAGTGGCAAGAGAAAAAGCAGAGGTCACATGAGTTAACAGCAGAGTAAAGGAAGTTCCACAGAGAGCTTGTAGAGCTCTTTCTTCAGCGCAGTCAAAGGCAACCCCCAAGAAGTGGGAAGGGAAGAGGTAAAGAGAGCACTTTCTGTTAAATAAGCCCAGGGGACTGTTGTTCAGTCCTACAGTTTGAGGTCCATTTGTATTGCATGCAGTAGTATTTCACAGGATCGGGGTTAGAACAGAGTTGTTTCTTAACAGAAAACACTCTATTTTTGAAGAAAGCCCTATTTTTTTCTCTTTTTTTAACTTTTTTCCCTATCAGCCAGCATAGTGTCTTTGCCAGCAATGACACTTTTATTCCTTTATACCATGAAACAAAACCAGAAAACAAACAAAAATCAACTGAAATAGAGCAAAACTACTCCTAGGAACTTGAGTCATAAATTGAATACAGTTTGTGTTCTAATTTTTGAGGTTACTTCACTTTTAAAAATTGTTTCTTCAGGCATATTGAGGGTTTTAAAATGACAGCATATTTTATTTAAATATACTGATATATTTTCATTCTAGTACTTAACAAGATAGAGGCATCCATCCCTGCTTCAATTAACATGTATTGACTGTACATAATTTAAATTTCTCACTGTGAATCAATATTCTGTAAAAAAATTTTTTGTTTCTAGTATAAATGTTTTCCTTTTCTCAACCTTACATTTTGGGGCAGTCCTTAATGATATATGCAGAGAGCTCTTGTGTGTGAAGTTCATAATGAAAACAATAAGACTTTTCTTGAGAGAACAAAAATCTGACATACTATAGGTCCAAAAAGACTCCTACATGAATGCATACAATAAAAGTAAAATTAAAGGAACTTATTTTAGTATTAATATTTCTAAAAAATGAAGGAAACACTCTTCATCATCAGGTCCTGGTGAAGCATAAAATACGTATATTCTAGAGTAGTTTTGACATCCAAACCTCCTGTCAAGCTACACTGGCTTCATTTTCTTGGAAATTCATTGATCTTCCAAAGACTTTTCAAGGTCTAGTATGTTGAAAAAAATAAGTCCTATTCAATAGTGTAGCTCTTCTCAGTTCTGGAAATCTGGGATATAATAGGGAGTGAGTGTGTCTTTGAGACCTGAGATGATGGCATTTAAGTGCATAAGCCTCAGAATCATGAACCTCCAATTTGCCCTGTGCCTATGCAAAAACTCACTCAAAATAGTTACCTCAAAATGATGTTAGTTTTTTTTTTTTTTTTTTAATACCTGCCTTTGCCACTTCTAATTGACTCTGCATGTTACTACAGTGATGTCTCAGCTGTATGAGTAGGGAAACCTGGCTAGGAGAAAATAGCATATGCCTCCCAAATTGCAGATTCTGGATAAGTATGGTTGAAAATCATGAGAACATGTGTGGGAGTGAATTGTAGGTTACAGTATAAGGAAAATTTAAAGATATAGAGGTCATTCTTTACCCCAGATTCACTGTTCTAATAATAAATAATAAAGTGCTTGAAGCTGGTTCTAATAATTTGTCTGTATTCTTTAATTAGGGCATATAAATAATGAGGACTTTATATCAATATGATGGAGTTGCTGAAACTTCTTTGACATTTTATTAGGAAGAGGCAGAAGGCTAAGGGAGGTGGTTGTATCAAAATAGATCAATATATATGACCTGAGACTCCATCATTTGCCTATATTCTACTGAAGGGCCCACAAGACATTTCTATCTCTAAGACAATAAGAAATATGCTGATGAGAACACCACTCTTTTATTTGATTAAATCAACACAGTCTATGTCAATTGTCATGAAACTGTTGATTTGGTATATGTGTTCTTTTGAATTTCACTAATACGCAGGATGAAGATCTGTTTTGTTCTCATATAGCAAGGACAGAAACATACATGCATTGTTTTGTCTGTGGGTCAAGTTAAATCTCCTGATCTGCAGATTGTATTAATTTAATTGTATTAGTATTCAGTAAAGCATCAACTGACCCAGAATATTTTTTTTCAAAATTTATTTATTTATTTATTTTTGGCTGCGTTGGGTCTTTGTTGATTCTCACGGGCTTTCTCTAGTTGTGGCGAGCGTGGGTTGCTCTTTACTGCCGTGCGTGGGCTTCTCATTGCAGTGGCTTCTCTTGTTGTGGAACATGGGCTCTAGGCTCTTGGGCTTCAGTAGTTGTGGCATGCAGGCTCAGTAGTTGTGGCCTGCGGGCTCTAGAGCGTAGGCTCAGTAGTTGTGGTGCACAGGCTTAGTTGCTACGCAGCATGTGGGATCTTCCCAGACCAGGGCTCGAACCTGTGTCCCCTGCATTGGCAGGTGGATTCTTAACCACTGTGCTACCAGGGAAGCCCGACAGAGAATATTTTTGATGTAATGTTAATTGAACCTGCCAAGCAGGAAGTAGTAAATAATCTAGGTGCCTTAGTAAAAAACACACGTCAGAAGCCATAAAATAAACCATTCAATGATTCAGAAATCTGCTAAATAAGTAAAATCCAATAGTATAGATGTTGCTGAGACAAGATCTAGAGTAAAGGAAACTTATCCTCTAGAGTAAGGGAAAGTTATTTGAATCAAACCTTGTACCACTAAAAAAATCCTCTATGGTTTTGGTCCTTTCTGTGGACCTCTTTAGATTGCAGTGTCAGCATTTATCTTTTGGAAGTCCTGCTCCAAATCACTTATGGATTGATACAGACTTGTCCTGGGGATGACAGCCAGTCTTTCTCCTCAGTCACACCTGTGCTAGTGCAATAGGTACACCAATACAGAAGCATAAGGGCAGAGATAGGTATTATGCATTGGCTCAGATACATGGAATTAACTTTACTAAGAATCTTCTATTTACTCTTACTGATGGATCTGAACAGCAGTAGCATAGAATGTGGCTGGGCTTTGATCTGACATCATTACTTAGTGAGATTGACCAGCAGATGGATTACATAGGTTCCTTTTCTCATTGGAAGGTCCATGATTTTGTCTTTACTGAAACTGACAAGTACTATGAATATAGGTTTGCATTCCCTACTTGCAGTATCTCAGACTACAGTACCACTCAAGAGCCTATAGAACACTGAATAACACAGTAAATATATATCCTAGTGAAGGTTCACTTGTGGAAAAATAGACGTGAACAATGATTTTATTGTATAACTCAATGTATTTATATATCATTTGGGAATCTTTAAATAATTTATGGCATATTAATACAATGGAGTAGTATGCTTTATTTAAAATAAATATATTAAATACGTACCTATCAATAAAAATGTGGGTAAATATATTATCCTTTGTACATTTCAGCCTTCTTTTATTTAACATTTTGAAAACTAAATATATGTGTATATTTTCCCCTAAAATTATCTGAAATTATTACTGTTTTTAAACCAAACCCGCATATTCTCACTAGGGCCAAAAAAATATGAGGGATGTAAAAATGTTTCTCTGGTATAGCTTCTTTTGAATTTGAAGCTGATACCCAATCAGGGCTGAGAATAATTACATTAGTACAGCAATTACCAAACTTACATGATAAGAAGAATTAAGCAAGGAATGTGTTAAATTATAGAATCCCAAGTCCTTTACCTGGATATTGATCTTTATTTAGTAGTCTGGGGTAAAGCTAAGAGTTTTGCCTTTGTAACTAAACTAAGTCTGTTCATAACATCATATTAATTGGAAAACAATACTCTAAAATGTAATGTTAGAACAGCCTCAACAGCAAATCGAGGGCATTAATATAAGACTTTAAGCACAGAACCGATATTTTTGTGACAGGAATGTTTGATTGGAGTGTTACTGCATTGGCTTTTTATTCTCTTGATTCTAATTTGTTAGAACTCATTTTTATAACTAAGCTGTAAGGTCAATTTGTATTCTGTTTCTCAACAATTAAACACTGTCCTATATAAAATTTGAACCTTGAATGACTGTTTATTCCTGAATTCTAACATATGCTTTGCAAATAATAGGAGAGTGTCACCAAATTACTCACCTGACCAAAAGGTATGTTATAAATGGTGAAATATATCTGCTTAGATATTGAAAATATATTTCATTATATTTAATTAATTTGATTATAGACAAATCATTTCATTTTTTTTCTAAACATGAAGAGTGGATATAGTCATCTTTAAAACTAGAACATATGGTTGACCTATGTCACTTTATTTTGTATAACTGAAAGTGAAATGGAGGAAATCGATATATTCATCCTTATGTTGATATTTTTAAAGCAGAAAATAATTTCCATGGGCACCTGGGAACTGTTAGGGTAGTTAGCACTAAATTTCAAAGTGATAAATCATATATATTGCTGTGTTATGAAGTAATAGATTGTGTCATATAAACATAGGAAAAAATAGACATTAGATGCTTATTTGGCTTTCCTTTATATGAACGGCTATAGAGTTTTCTGGCTGTTGAGAATAAAGGTGTATCTTTCATAGAAATTTAAATCTATATCTTTTATCACTTTCTTTTTCGGTACATAAGTTAATATCTCTTGATGATCCAGCGTATACTATTCCCACAATACACACATTTTCAACGTAAAAAGGTGCCTTCTCTATACAATACTATTAGTACAAAAATAGATTTATATCCTGTGATTTCAGGTTGTAAATTTTACAGAAAATGACTACCTTGTTTGTTGTTAAAACAGAAGTTAAGTAATCATTTGAGCAAGGTTAATAACAAACTGAAGGCAACAAAATATTTTTAACTATTTTATTTGCTAATCAAGACTTTCTTAAAACTGTATTCCTAGAATTTTTATATCGGCAAAAAAAAGGTTATTGTTCTAATCTGGCATGTAACTCTCAAAGCAAGCAAATTTTGCTTATGATATGACAAAATGATTACATGTGGTGTATCCCATATCTCTTCAATACTGTTTTCTTCAGACAATTAAGGAACACTAATTGTGTTCAGAATATACAGCACAAGTTGGTTTAATATCTGTAAGAAAATTAATGTTGAGTATTTATTAAATTGAAAGTTTAGATAAATGTTCAGTATTTTAAGTTCTCATGCTGAACCACCATGACACTTTAACCAAATGATAAAACACTTTTGCAACAGATCTTTGTAACTAGATAGGTCCTAATTGTATTTCATGAACAATTATAATTCACAACACTGATCCTGGTTATATTCTACTTCTTCAATTATGACTTTCTTTTTCTTGGGTGTCATTTTCCATTTCTGAGATATTATCTGCTTTGGGATAATAAAGAAGCCATTGTCTTTTATTCAAAGGATTTTGAAATGTTACAGTACCCATAAATACTTGAAAATCCTTCATCAAATCTTAAAAGGCTTTTTCATAAATTGAAGTATAAAACAGGTTATTCAGGTGGAAAAAAATGAAATTGGATCCCTGCCTCACACCATATATGTCTTCAGATAGGTTAAAGACTAAATGTCAAAATACAAAACTGTAAATTTGTCAGTAAAAATAAAAATTTATAAATATACTTTGGATATTGTGTAGGAAAAGACTTACTGAATAAGATATCAAAAAAGCTTTTTTTTCTATAAAAGTTTAACAAATTTGATTCTATTAAAATTGAGAAAGACATGTTAAAAGAAAATGAAAAGACATGCTATACCAGTGTATAGAATATATCTATAATTGCTTTGTATCAAAAAATATAAAGAAAACCTACAAGTCAGTGAAAAGTACACACACAGAAGAACAGAAAAAAATGGACAAAAGACATGAATAGGCATTTTACATAAGGCCAATAAACAGAACAAGATGATGTGACTGGCAAAATACACATCAACAACTTTATGATGTTCTGTCTTATTCATATTACATTGGCAAAATGTAAATCTGGCAATACCAGTGTTAGATACTATGATGATGGATAAGATCCCTTATACACTTATAGTTGGAGAGTTAATTGATTTACAACTGAAGCAGTTTGCATTATTTTCTTACGTTGATTATTCCCATGTCCTCTGACCCAGAAAACCCATTTCTAGGTATTTACACATGAGATTCTCTTGCATCTGTGCATCAATGACAGATTCAGAAATATTGTATCACTGATGTTCACAATAACAATAGATTGGAAGGAACCCCAATGCCCATCAATGACCCTACATTCAAGGAATAAATTGTGATGTTGTATTTGGAAAATTGCATATTATATGACAGTTTAAGATGAATCCAAGATTATGAATGAATCTTAACAATATCCTACCAAGTGAAAAATTAAGTTTCAAAAGTTGCTGATAACCCTTTTTTAGTGAAAGAAAATGAAAAATATACTCTTTAGAAATACATGTAGCTGAAAATTTAGAATAGTCGAGGGAGGAAGTGGTAAAAGAAGAGCAAGAGGCCATTTGGTTAGATGGAATTTATTTTCAAGATACTAGATTTTATTTTGGATAATGTGTAAGGTTGTTTATTATACAATTAAAATACAGAAGTACATAAATAAGTACATAGAAGCTTGCCTTATATAGATTATTGATTACAATATTTCATAAATCAAAGAGTACATTAACCAATCCTGAAAAATTGGCATCCATTGAAAATTAATAACTGTGGGGCAGTAGCTGTCTCATCTCATGTCTCAATAACATTTTAAAATTATTTTTTATTCCACACCATATCTTGGGATTCCATATACAAAATGGGGTGTTCCTCATTTTATATGGACTTTAAATTCTTTCTCTATCCCTTTTCTCTCTCCATTTTGATGGTTTTATTCTAGGCTTCTATATTGACATTACACACTTGAACATGGAGTGAAGGAGTATAAGTAATACTTAGTGTTATATCTTTCCCCTCACAAGTCTTCCGTGCAAGTCAGTACATGCAATTACACCATACACTGCAACAGCCTCTCTTCCTCTATGTTGTGGGTACAAGAAGCTTGTGGAAGGTTCACAGCAAAATTGAGCAGAAAGTACAGCGAGTTTCTATACACCCCCTGCTCCTATCCAGGTTTGGGCTTGTCCCGCTATCAACATGTCTCACCATACTGGGACATTTGTTACAATCGATGAAACTCATTGACATGTCACTTAAAGTCCAGAATTTCCATTAGGGTTCACTCTGGGAGTTGTACTTTATATGGGTTTTAACATTTGTGTAATGAAATGTATCCACTGTTTGTGGATGTCTTTTAATTACCCTTTTAAAGTCTTTTGGATTCTTCCATGTTAGGTTATAATCCCTACTATTATGGTATGTACAGCATTGTCTTGATCATTTTTTTAATTAAGTATATGTCTTCCTACTACTATGTTGATAAATATAGGAAAGAGCCTAAGTCTTACACTTTTTCATAGACTCAGATCTATCAGAGTGCCTTAAAGCTAGTAGAAACCCTATTAATTAATACTTATTAATTAACTAATTAAAACCCTATTAATGCTTATTGAATAAGTGAAATCTGGATATACAATTCATATTACGCCCATTTTTTCTGATCAACTTCATCTGAGTCCCCTGATGATTTCTGATTTAAAAAAAAAAGCCAAGACAGAGTTTTCATATATAGTGTCTTATTTTTGATATCAAAACAGAAGTGATTTTTCTCATCACAAAGCAATAAGGACACCATAATGGAAAGACTGCTACTTGAAAGAAAAAATATGTCCATAGTTGAATGTAAAAATTATTGAGAACAACTTGTTCCAACAATGGTGAATTGTGATGTGGAGGTAGATGGAAGTAGGCAGCACAAAAATAAACAGTGAAAAGTGTTTCCAGCACTTTGTCATGAGTCAACACAGAAAACTGCAGGCAGAGCAGGCAGGCTTGCTTCAGTCAGAAGCTGGGGAGTTTTTAGAGCTGAGGATTTGGGCCTAAGGTGAGCACAAGAAGCAGAGTTGCAAACCCTGACAAGCTTTGCAAGTAGCAGCTGCAAATCAAAGAGCAACATCCATGTGTGCACAGTGTGGAAGGGACTGGAGGTTACAGATTGGTCTCTTCCGCTTCACCCACACACACAAACAGCAATCACTGACAAGAACATCACTTCTGAAGGGCCCAGTGAAGTTCTATTTATTTATTTATTCATTCATTTATTTATTTGTATCCTTTGTACTTACTGTGAGGCAGTTTTATCAGGAAGGATCCAGTTTAATAAATCGAATACATAAAAGTGGAAGTAAGACTATCTATGTTGTAAGAACAAATTTCTGTGGCTGATTTTGACTTCTAACAAAGGCATTTTAATCTGATCCATTTCAAAGTGATAACTGCTCCCAGTATATAGGCCCAAAAGTATAGTATAATTATATGTCTGTATTTTTGAAACTGTAGGATGCTGAATCAAAGTTGTCATCTCTGGGAAACTCTCTGACATGTAACCTGTGTTATGCATCACCTTCCCTGAGAGTATGAGGAAAACTAATTCCATTCCTGGAAGGATAGGCCTACTCAGATGCAATTCACATTCAGAGTTCCTCTAAAAAGAAGATAATGAAACTATCTATATGGTATCCACACATTTTCAGTGTCTGAAAAATAAAAGTAATTAGATATTCTTAATAAGTTGGTGCTCTCCATTCCTTTTAGAAATACTAGGGGGAAAAAAAGAGAATGAAGGATCCATGTTCGGAAAGTGATTACTCAGAATTGAAATTATTTTTACTCAGCTTCAGTGTAAAATTTCCCTTAGGTACATTCTATTTGTGGGAGCTAGAAAGAAGAAAGAAACACCATAAACTTCAAATTCATTTTTGGCTTCTATCTCTGTGCAAGTGAATTAGTTAAATATTTTCTTTTATGCAACAGAACGTGTAACAAGAAAAATTCATTTAGTCATTAGCAGGCATTTGTTAGGCACTCTTGTACTGCTCATATTGTTAGTCACTAAAGACAAAGAGACATGAATAAACCAGCATGCCTGCCCTTGTAGAGGTCACAGTCTAGTTGAGGAAGAAAGAAGTACAATGTATTAAGGTATGCTGTCATGTAGAAATGTCCTGCATTTGGGGGCCACAGAGGAAGCATCCAATGTTTTGTGTGAGTTGGGAAGAGATATGGGTTGAATAAATAAAGATTCATAGAAGAGGCAATATTAAATCCCAGTTTGAAAGATGAATAAGAATTTTTATGGTGGAAAAGGAGGCCAAAAGGAAGGGCAGGAACACTTGGGCTTTGGAAATATAACTCAAAAACAAAAAGGAACATTTCTCATGCTGAATGTGTGTATTCCCTGGAGACTAAAGCTTAGATCACAAGAATGACATTTGTAAGTAGGTGTATCCTTGAAACACTAAAACTTTTTTAAAAATAATATATTTCCCCCTCGGGTTGTGAAAGTATAATAGTTCTTGGTCTTTGAACATAGAGGCATCATGAATAGTGGAAAGAGCATCAGCTTTGAGGTCTGGTGATCTTGAGTTAAGATACTACTTCAGCCACTTATGAGCTAAGTTACTCTCAGCCTGAATTTCCTCAGGTGTAAAGTTGTAGTGAAATTTCTACTTTGCAAGGTTTGGGATGGAGTAAAGGAGGCATTTATCTGAGAACTGAGAGCCCAGATCATGGGCAAAAAGACACACTAGAGTATGGCCTTTTGTTTTCCCCATCTGTTTTCTCATTTCTGAAAACATCATTTTACTGTGGTTGTATAATTTTGCTTTAAAGCTTCAAGAAAAGTGTGGCTTTTGGTTTTATTAGCCAAGATAATACTTTTAATCCTCATTAATTTAGAGAGTAAGCAATAAAGAAATCTGTGAAATAATTATGTCAACCATCCTACAAATTGTATTTAGTTAATATTTTAGTTAATATTTAGTTAATATTTTTACTGATCTGAAAACTTAAGATAAATGTTACTAGGGTGGGAGAAAATGCTTTGAAATGAGCCTTACTGAATAGCCTTGGAGAAAACATATGGCATGTAAACAATCTGGATGTCCTCTGAAATATGATTTTCTTGTTTAGGATTTTCTTGTTTAGGGAATGTTGATTATTTTACTTCTCATTTTACTGAAAGAAATGACATCAATGATATTTGCAGCAGCAATAATTGAATATCTATTTCTCCTTATATTATCAAATTTAAGCATTACAAAATTGTTATGAGGTAGCTACCATTATCCACATTTTGCAAGTAAAAACCTTCTGAATTCGCACAGGGAGTAGGTGGTGGAGCCAGTATTAGAATGCAGGTTTGTCTGATTCCAGTCTAGAGAATGTCTTCAGTGATGTAGTGCCTCTTACTCTCCCTGGATTATTAGAATGAAAGGAAATAATGTTCCTAAATTCTTCCTTTTAGTACTCAAGATTGTGCAATATTTCAAAAATTCTCTTGAATTTTTTCTTCTACCTAGTGGATCTATTTTCATTTCCCCCAAAGAGACTCACTGAAGTTTTCCCAGATACTAAGTTTCTGTACCTTCTCCTGGATATAGACTTTTCTACTATTGTGTTCTTGTCTCTTCTCCTTCCATCTAATCTATGCTGACATGCCCCAGCCCCTTCTCTGCTACAGGGGTTGCCCCAGACAAGTGGAAGATGAGACGTTATTTAGCCAGTGTTGAGCACCAACATTGGCTTTATGTTCTCTTATTCTTACATAAGATTCAAATCTTTCACTAGACCTTTGACTTAGTATGCTTCTTCCTCTCTGGAAGACTATTAGAAAACTATTCCAGATAACTTGAGAGATGTCATATCATTTCAGTCTCAAGAATATTACTTCTTATAAATCATTAACCTTGGATTAAATTCATACACACCAATTCTTAAATTCATTTGTCCTAGTCTCCTTAATGCCTATGTATTTTTAAAGATAACATGTTTTCATAAATCGGATGTTTTTAGATTTGGGCCCTATAGGCTGACCACTAGCCTCAACTGTTCTTTTATTGCTAGTTTATTGGGGCTGAGAATATAACAGATATCATCCTCAATCTCACATTTCATATTCCTGAATATTTTTATGATCTGTGTATACACATGTTATGAAAATTATACAACATTCTTTCCTCAAGAGGTCTAGCAGAGGGATTGGGTCTTGGATCATTTTACCCACAAAAGATGAGATGTAGAATAATATGTATTTCACAGTTTTATAGAACTGTTAGTCTCTTTAAAGGCACTTTAATCTAATCTTCATTTTTTACATTGAGACAACTAATACCAGGATCATTTAGGGGAAATACTGAACACAGACAATTAGTATGAAAAATTTGGTAACTACTTCTAGCCCTATTTTCTTCTTAAAATTAGAGGATGATGGTTTTCTAAGAAGTATCATATAGTGTTGAATAACATTGGTATGCCATATCAACATTAGATTTTTTGAATTCAATATCCACCTAAATCAGTATATATTTAATTCTTAAAAGTTGACTGAAAAACAAAATTCACCCAAATATGCTTTACACACTACCTTTTAGAAACTTTTAACCTAAGTTCTGCAATTCTACTAGAAGGATAGTAAAATAAATTTGTACAAAGTTACAATGAACAGTATTATTGGATTTGTATATAAATAAAGATTAAATTAATGATGGATTGACTCTTGGAACTAGTTGTTTGCACTTTCTTTTATTATTAGAGAGTTTTAGGTTAGGAAAGACCTATTCATCAAAGGCTTTTTTGGAGTCAGGCTTCTTTGGAGTCCCTCATATCAATGTTTTCAAATTTCTTTCCAGTTGTACTATTGTAGATATTTGCTTCTTGATAGTTGTAGGGTTCTATGGTCAATGTTTACTATGATTTCCTAATTACAATCACTGCTTGTAGTTAAACTTTACCTTTCTACACACAGCAAGATGGGTATCCTGAATAAAATGAAACAATATGGCCTCTGAAATATATATTGGTACTTAGCAATGTATAAATTAGAAAGAACTAAAAAATTGAAAGAACTTGAATTATGCCATGTTCTTTAACAATTTAATGGCAAATATCACTAACATTTAGATAAATCTTGTAATGTAAACAAAAATAATTAATTGGAAGAGAATAGATACTAACTTTGCACGGTTTTTAATTTTTTGACATCAGAAAATAAATATAACATTTATGTACATTTCTAAAGATACATAAATTATCTTTAAACTCCTATTTGAGTGACAGATTTTACTAGAACTGGCAATAATTTTTACTAGCTTCGGTTAACCAGTGAAATTTACCTGCATAAGAGACCTAAAGGTACTTTTTTTCCACTTACCTTGGTTTTTCTGATGGTAGTAAATTTAATGAGACTGATTTTCTGCTCCAGTTTATTTATGTATTTGCTTTATAAGAAGAAAATACAGCAAACTAACTTAAAGATGATTCTATTTTGGAACTGTCTTTTAAGTCACATATTGAATTTTATTTAATTTTAGTAGTGCTCTCAAACTGTACCACTCATAAGTCTCAGTAATTTGATAAACCAAAATGTATTAACTAAATCAAGTTTATTTTCAGACAATATCATTCCAAATCCCATACAAGAATGTCATTCTCAAAAAATTTGTTTATTTTTTACCTTAGTCTGATTTATTTCATGTAACATTTACCTTAGTCTGATTTATTTCATGAAACATATTTGGGTTTGGAAAAGCAATTAAAATCCTACCTCAAGAAACAAGAAACATCTCAAACAAACAACCTAACCTTACACCTAAAGCAATTAGAGAAAGAAGAACAAAAAAACCCCAAGTTAGCAGAATGAAAGAAATCATACAGACCAGACCAGAATAAATGAACAAGAAATGAAGGAAACAATAGCAAAGATCAATAAAACTAAAAGCTGTTTCTTTGAGAAGATAAACAAAATTGATAAACCATTAGCCAGACTCATCAAGAAAAAAAGGGAGATGACTCAAATCAAGAGAAGCAGAAATGAAAAAGGAGAAGTAACAACTGACACTGCAGAAATACAAAGCATCATGAGAGATTACTACAAGCAACTACATGCCAATAAAATGGACAACCTGGAAGAAATGGACAAATTCTTAGAAAAGCACAACCATCCAAGTCTGAACCAGGAATAAATAGAAAATATAAACTGACAATCACAAGCACTGAAATTGAGAATGTGATTGAAAATCTTGCAAAAAACAAAAGCCAAGGGCCAGATAGCTTCACACGTGAATTCTATCAAACATTTAGACAAGAGCTAACACATACCCTTCTCAAACTCTTCCAAAATATACCAGAGGCAGGAACACTCCTAAACTTATTCTACAGGTCACTATCACCCTGATACCAAAACAAGACAAAGATGTCACACACAAAAAAGAAAACTACAGGCCAATGTCACTGATGAATAGAGATGCAAAAATCCTCAACAAAATACTAGCAAACAGAATACAACAGCACATTAAAGGATCATACACCATGATCAAGTGGGGTTTATGCAAGGAATGCAAGGATTCTTCAATGTACACAAATCAATCAACGTGATACACCATATTTCCTCTAACATCAGGAACAAGAAAAGGTTGTCCACTCTCACCACGATTTTTCCACATAGTTTTGGAAGTTTTAGCCACAGCAATCAGAGAAGAAAAAGAAATAAAAGGAATCTAAATCAGAAAAGAAGAAGTAAAACTGTCACTGTTTGCAGATGACATGATACTATACATAGAGAATCCTAAAGATGTTACCAGAAAACTACTAGAGCTAATCAATGAATTTGGTTAAGTAGCAGAACACAAAATTAATGCACAGAAATCTCTTACATTCCTATACACTATTGATGAAACATCTGATAGAGAAATTAAGGAAACACTCCCATTTACCATTGCAACTAAATGCATAAAATAACTAGAAATAAACCTACCTAAGGAGACAAAAGACCTGTATGCAGAAAACTATAAGACACTGATGAAAGAAATTAAAGATGATACAAATAGATGGAGAGATATACCATGTTCTTGGATTGGAAAAATCAACATTGTGAAAATGACTATACTACCTAAAGCAACCTACAGATTCAATGTAATCCCTATCAAGCTACCAATGGCATTTTTCACAGAATTACAACAAAAAATTTCACAATTTGTATGAAAACACAAAAGACCCCAAATAGCTGAGGCAATCTTGAGAAAGAAAAATGGAGCTGGAGGAATCAGGCTCCCTGACTTCAGACTATACTACAAAGCTACAGTAATCAAGACAGTATGGTACTGGCTCAAAAACAGAAATATAGATCAGTGGAACAGGATAGAAACCCCAGAGATAAACCCACGCACATATGGTCAACTTATCTTTGATAAAGGAGGCAAGAATATACAATGGAGAAAAGACAGCCTCTTCAAGAATTGGTGCTGGGGAAACTGGACAGCTACATGTAAAAATAATGAAATCAGAACACTCCCTAAAACCACACACAAAAATAAACTCAAAATGGATTAAAGACCTAAATGTAAGGCCAGACACTATAAAACTCCTAAAGGAAAATATAGGCTTAGCACTCTATGACATAAATCACACCAAGATTGTTTTTGACCCACCTCCTAGAGAATTGGAATTAAAAACAAAAGTAAACAAATGGGACCTAATGAAACTTAAAAGCTTTTGCACAGCAAAGTAAACCATAAACAAGATAAAAAGGCAATTCTCAGAATGGGAGAAAATATTTGCAAAAGAAGCAAGTGACAAGGATTCAACTCCAAAATTTACCAGAAGCTCGTTCAACTCAATTAAAGACAAAAACAAAAACAAAAACAAAAAACAACCCAATCCACAAATGGGCAGAAGACCTAAATAGACATTTCTCCCAAGAAAATATACAGATTGCCAACAAACACATGAAAGGATGTTCAACATCACTAATCCTTAGAAAAATGGAGATCAAAACTACAATGAGATATCAACTCACACCAGTCAGAATGGCCATTATCAAAAAATCTACAAACAATAAATGCTGGGGAAGGTATGGAATAAAGGGAACTCTCTTGCACTGCTGGTGGGAATGTAAATTGGTACAGCCACTGTGGAGAACAGTATGGAGGTTCCTTAAAAAACTAAAAATAGAACTACCATATGACCCAGCAATCCCACTACTGGGCATATACCATGAGAAAACCATAATTCAAAAAGATTCATGTACCAAAATTTTCATCACAGCTTTATTTACAATAGCCAGGACATGGAAGCAACCTAAGTGTCCATCGACAGGTGAATGGATAAAGATGATGTGGCACATGTATACAATGGATATTACTCAGCCATAAAAAGAAATGAAATTGAGTTATTTATAGTGAGGTGGATGGACCTAGAGTCTCATACACAGTGAAATAAGTCAGAAAGAGAAAAACAAATACCGTATGCAAACACATATATATGGAATCTAAAAACTATATATATATGTATATATGTATATATGTTTCTGAGGAGCCTAGGGGCAGGACAAGAATTAAGATGCTGATGTAGAGAATGGTCTTGAGGACATGGGGAAGGTGGAAGGGTAAGCTGGAACGAAGTTCAAGAGTGGGCATGGGGCTTCCCTGGTGGCACAGTGGTTGAGAGTCTGCCTGCCGATGCAGGGGACATGGGTTCGTGCCCCGGTCCGGGAAGATCCCACATGCCGCAGAGCGGCTGGGCCCATGAGTCATGGCCGCTGAGCCTGTGAGTCCGGAGCCTGTGCTCTGCAATGAGAGAGGCCACAAAAGTGAGAGCACTGTGTACCGTAAAAAAAAAAAAAAAAAATGAGTAGGCATGGACATATATACACTACCAAATGTGAAATAGATAGCTAGTAGGAAGCAGCCGCATAGCACAGGGAAATCAGCTAGATGCTTTGTGACCACCTAGAGGGGTGGGCTAGGGAGGATAAGAGGGAGATGAAACAGGGAGGAGATATGGGGATATATGTATATGTATACTTGGTTCACTTTGTTATAAAGCAGAAAGTAACACACCATTTTAAAGTAATTATACTCCAGTAAAGATGTTAAAAAAAAATGAAAGTGTGTCTTCATGCATTCCATCTGGATATGTGTCTTCCATTCCATGTGGATATGTGTATTTCACACAAATTGGCATCAAGGCATAAATCCATATTTATGTAATAAGCACAATTGAAAATTAGTCAATGTAATAATGTTTATCTCTTGAAATAATATATGCAATAAGTCTTAAATTTATGAACTGTCTCTAATGTATGAACCTGTAATATGTAAGTACTAAACTATCTATTGATAAATTTTATGATTGATTCATTTCCTTTCTAATATGGTAATACAAATTAAACTCAATTAGGATCAAGAGATATTTATTCAACAACTACTCTTTTGCTAAACGCTCTTCAAATACACAAGGCACTCTTTAAACATCTAATTCTACACAGACACAAATTTGGTTATAGCCATACAGTCAATACCTGTTTAGAACATTCTATGCATTAGGCCCTGCATTTCCTATTGGGAATAATATGATCACTGTTCTTATGAAATTTATAATCTGGGAAATTCTTCTCCTTCAAGAATCTTCCATTTTAATTACAAAGTCTAAAATAAAAGAACTTGAAAGACTAGAAAATATTAAATGAGTTCTTAGCTATGAAAAAAGATATTTATTAGCCATTAACTCTTATCATGATTTAACTTTTGAATTGCAGTCAATATGGAATGTGGCATGTTTTCAAGTCACATTCAGCTAACATAAATTGCATTTGTTTTGATAAAAAATATTTTATCTTTTACTTCCATGTTGGCCAATAGCACATAAATGTAACAAACCATTGACTACTTACTTGGACAAGATTTATTTGAATTTTTCCATTGATATTTCAACTGAAATATTATTGTTAATTCACCTGAAGAGCAGTTGGAAAGTTTAGATTTGTACGTTTTAGATTAACAGATTTAAACCACTGAACTTCTCCTCTAGGACCTCAGCAAGTTAGATTTTTGTTAGTAAAATACGTATTTTGAGCATTGGTAGTATATATGCTATACATAGTGTGTGCATAATACATTCTACATATTAACTATGTATGCATATATTCATTTATCCTATGTTGTGACACACATAGAAAAATTGAAGATCATAAAATATTTTTATTATACAGCTATTATGGGAAATTTATTTAATAATTTAATTTAAAATTCATTACACATCCATTAGGTCAATACTGAAATATTGATGTGCACACGAATCTTCAGGGGATCTTTTTAAAATGCAGATTCCTGAACCCAACTCCCAAAGATTTTTATCCAGTATGTTTGGAGGCCTGCATTTCTAACCTCAGGTAACACTGATGCATAGACTTCAGTGTGAGGAGCATTACACTAGATTTAAAAGTCTCTATTAGATTATAATCTACTTATAAGCCTTGTACCTTAGTATTTTTCTTCCTCAAACTGCATGTTTTATCAAACAAAAACATCTGAGACACAGGAATACTTACATCAAGATTACGTATGCAAAAAGAAAAAAAAGATTACATATGCAACTATGAGGGCAAACCTAAGATATTTATAATGTAATGAAACATGTCTTATTGGTAAAAAAAAAAAAAAGAAAAAAAAAGAATAAAGAGGCATCACCAGAGACACTGTATGGTGATCCTACCTTAATTGGTATTCTCATATTATTCCTATATTATTAAACATGAGTAGTCCAACATTCAGAGCTGTATCCACTAGAAGTTTAAGAATATTCTGGGAGGAAAAAAAAGATTTCCATAGAATTCATTTGAATAAGACAGTACTTACAAATTTTATTTTTAAAAAACAAGTTAGTGGAAAAACAAAGTACATAAAATAATGGGTATTTTATATAATTCTTGATACAAAAAGCCAAATGGACAAGAACATGGTTAGTTTCTCAGAATTTAATTAATATCAGAACATAGTCTATTACTTTGTCGACCACCAGGAGAGAGATTCTGAGATGTTTTAGTGAGGAGGAAGTGGAATTTTAAAACAGAAGTCATTAAATAATCTTTATAGTTAGTTGTAAATGAATTTGTAGAAAATGCATACAGTTCTCAGTTTAAGAAAGCATTTAGACATTATTTGTAAGCTCTTTGACATCAAAGTGTTTTAGAAGTTTTCAGATATGATTTTGAACTTTGTTTTGGAGAATTCTACATTACAGTTATAATGAGGATTCCAGCAACAAAATAAACAAATACATTTAAAAACACACTGTATAGAGTGAAGTAAGTCAGAAGGAGAAAAACAAATACCGTATGCTAACACATATATATGGAATCTAAGAAAAAAAAATGTCATGAAGAGATTAGTGGTAGGACGGGAATAAAACACAGACCTACTAGAGCATGGACTTGAGGACATGGGGAGGGGGAAGGGTAAGCTGTGACGAAGTGAGAGAGTGGCAGGGACATATATGCACTACCAAATGTAAATTAGATAGCTAGTGGGAAGCTGCCGCATAGCACAGGGAGATCACCTCTGTGCTTTGTGACCACCGAGAGGGGTGGGATAGGGAGGGTGGGAGGGAGGGAGACGCAAGAGGGAAGAGATATGGGAACATATGTATATGTATAACTGATTCACTTTGTTGTAAAGGAGAAACTAACACACTATTGTAAAACAGTTATACTCCAATAAAGATGTTAAAAAAAAAACAAAACAAAACAAAAAAAAACACACTGTATAGAATTCTGTATTAACAAGGATTGTTTCTCTGGGTACGCTATAACTTATGAATAATGGTGAATTCATGGCTATTTTGTCCCTTTCCTTTGTCAGCTGTGTAAAATTGTAGCCATGATTTCTGAGTATTGAAAATCATCTTAGTAATCTATATCTTGCTGTTCTATTCTAGTATTCACTTTGCTTTTAAATAAAAAAAGCTACAAAAACCCACTTGTAATGATAACCAGATCTTGCTTTTCTCTATTCTCATTTTTGACCAAACAAGTTTCTTTTACAATGAATATGAAGACTTTTAAAAGGTAAAACTGTAACACAATGATGTTTTATTTAATAGATGTCTGTTTCCATTTCCTAATACTTTTGGTAACCAATGTAGAAAGACTATAGAATTGCAGTGATTTTGAACTTGATATCTACTCTAAAATCTGTTTAAAAATACATTTCTACTGAAAAACCAAACCACTAATGTTTTAGAATGATATCTGAGTGCTTTTATTTTTAAAATGGAGTAGTTATTAGAAAAGTATGTAAAAGTAAATAGAAAAAAAGGGTATCAAAATATCAAAGGTGTCTGTATAATCACAGTCCTGGGTTTGATGCAGAAGTGCAATTTACCATTTATTCCTACAAAAGAGAGTCATTCAGGAAACTCTGGAAAATTATCCAGTCCATGTTAGTCATATGCCATGCAGAAGTATGTCTGAGCAAAATCCTAGAGGCCCTATACCTTATTAAAATTTGAGCTGTTTTCATTCCCCATAACCCTCTATTAGTTTATAACCTCCCAGTGTCAGAAAATTTTCTTGCTATAAATCCACTGAATCATTTCAACAGCCTCTGGGTAAAAGCTACACCTGTTCCATATATAAATGGTCTAACAGGCTTTAAGGTTAATGTATGAGCTATACAGAGTCAAAATAAATGCTATTGTTAATGATATTAAAAGTTTGTGATGCTAACCAAGAACCATGATTGAATACTTTCTTCTTTTTGGCAAAAAGGAAAATGGAAGACTGAACAAACCAGTTAAGATGATAGCAAAAGTTCAGTTAGGACTCTTAAAATATTCATGCTCCAAAAGACCCCAAATTTTTTGTAGTTGGAAAAATTTTTTGTAAAACAGAGAAAAGGAAAATGTGTCAATTTCATACCCTAATGCCATCTCTTCTTGTGTTCAACTCCTAACATAAAATCCAGATTTATTTTCTATGTTCATTATTCATAATTTCTTCTTTCTCTCACTCTATCTCAACTCTTGCTGTGGCTTGACAAATTCATCAGATTTGTGGGTGGTCAGTGTCGAAATGTTGTAACTATATGTTGATTAGGTCAAAGTATTAGCCAAAATGATTTGAAGATTTATAACTTCTCTACTAACTTTTTGTTTTAGAAATAATGAAGCGACAGGTCTGTGCTCTTTTTGAATTTCTTCACCCCTCGTACCTTTTATACAAAACTGGACTTTTCTCATTAAGTTAGACTTCCGTGTCCATGAAGACTCAAGGATTTATAAAATTATTTCTTCCTACGGAAGAGATATCATTTATATATACATGGGAAATGCTTAGATTAGACTATGCCGTGAGCTCTATGATCATTTTAGTAAACTATTAAGAATTATATGCTATCATTTTATATATAAGAAATTACATTCATTTATAAATTTTCTTTCGCCATGACTTATCAAGCCAATTATTCTTATTAGCAACTAGCTTAGTGTTTATTTCTGTTTTTCTTTCTTTACAATTGTTGCCATAATTTTATGTGTCAGCAGATTGGCCATCTCTGTAATTGATGAAAAATTACATATTATTTCAACTTTGCTAATAATGGCAGACCAAGAATTGAAATACATTATAGCAGAACTTTAATATATCAGTCCTTAAATGAGCAACATTATTAACTGAAAAATAAAATGACACACTATAAAACTCTGTACATTTTAATGAATCTCAAAAAAGTTTGGAAGTCATTTGCAGTGTTTTACTTCTTATTGTTTTATAATAAGCTGTTCAACAAGAATAGGAAGATACAGTTAGTTTAAGTTTAAAGGAATCTAATTTTATACTGCTACTAATAGGCCTCTAGGTTTTAATCTAATCCATTATATAATGGAGTGTTAAATTTTTATTTTTGAACATGTAAGAAAGTGTTGTCTCTGAGTATTTACTCCCAAAGGTAATCCTTTTCGACTGAGAAGGTCACTGGGGAATTAGGATCTGAGGTCGTATTAGAATAAACACGTTATCTATTTTTTGCAGTATGTTTTATTTGTCATGATCATTGTGACTGCTTAGATAACGTCTCCATTTTTATGCTTTGCTTAGACATCTATGTGTCACCCTCTCCATAAAATGTCAGTGGCTGAGAAATTGGAAATGGAGGAATCAAAAATTTTCGGACAATCCTGTTATAGTATTAGTGACTGTAAAAGATTATGTTTGAACTTAGTGGTATAAATTTAGAGTAAGCAATAGAAGGCAGGAGAAACTGTATTAGCTAGGGCTTATCTATCCTAAGATTTACACACAAAGGTGGTCAAGCTGAATGTTAATATCAGACAATCCAAGATTTGGTAGAAGGAGATAAGAAATGCTTATGCTGTTCCCATTAGATAAGGAAAAGAATGAAGAAAGCAAGGTAGAAGATAACCTGTCTCCTGTGTTCTTTCCCCAACTAGTTTTTTCTGTCAGTATTTTCATGAAACTTGAAGAAAATCAGTTTAGTGTTTCCTAAAACACCTTGATTTCATGAGTCAGTTTCCATTATTGCAAAGGAGAATGAGGATTGTTTTCCATGCTAGTTAATCTGTCATCATGGGTCCACAGATGCAAAAAACTGTCTGTGATTTAATATATTCATCAGCAGAAGAAATATTTTTAAATAAGGCTTTAATTTTAAACAAACACAAACTAAAATCTCTTTTTTATTCTCCAGATGACAGTTGGGAAATATTTGCCTGGAAATAGTAATGATTATAAGTACTCCCCATCCGGGTTCACTTTGTTGTTTACAAACCGACCGGGTTTGCTATGTGCTGATTTACACATGTTTTGGGGAGTATTTTCTTACCTTTTAAAAATGACCACTTTTGAAAGTTCTCTTCAAAATGATGACATTATTCAGTATGATATACAATAATATAAAATCATTATGATAAAATTAATAATTCTAGGGGGGACCTTCAAGAAGGTGATGGAGTAAGAGGTGGAGATCACCTTCCACCCCACAATTACATCAAAAATACATCTACATGTGGAACAACTCCTACAGAACACCTACTGAATGTTGACAGAAGACCTCAGACTTCCCAAAAGGCAAGAAACTCCCCATGTACCTGGGTAGGGCAAAAGAAATGTGATCTTCCTACCAAGGTATTTATTTATAATGATGAGTTACCAAATAGTTTGTCATCTCCTGACAAAGATCTCTAGCTTTCCAATCTCTGATATCACTTTTCTCACACTGCCTGACCTTTATGTCAGTGCAACTATTTCTTTTTATATTACAGAGTAACTCAGTTATACTACCAATACTGATGACTGAAGACTGAAGGAATAGGCCTTGAGTGACAAAGGTCTTGTAAGACTTTTCATTTAAGCAAATGACAGCATCATTAGCATTAGAGCTCTAATCTGTAACAATAGGCTTTAATCTTTTCTGTGATGTTAAAGAGCTGAGCCTTTTGTTTTGGATTGCCTTAAGGTAGCTGTCAGAAAATTAAAAGGGACAGGGACCATGGATGCAGGGAAGCCAAAAACAAAAACAACAAAAAAAGGGCTTAAAAAATATTTACAGGAAGGGATTCTGAGTATGGTTACTTTACATGGAACAGACTTGAAAACATATATCACATATACTATTTCTAAAATTTTTAATTTTGAAATTATTATAGATGTACCAGAAGTTGCAAATATAGTGAAATAGGTCCCATGTATTCTGCATCCAGTCTCTCCTGATGGTAACATCTTCCATAATTATAGTACAATATCAAAACCTGGATTTTGACATTGGTATAATGTTTGTGTATAATTTTATATCACTTTATCACTTGTGTAGATTTGGATAATCACCACTGCAATCAAGACAACAAGCTATATTCCATTACCAAAATATCTCCCTCATGTTATCTCTTTATAGTCAGGCTCACACCCTACTCCCCACCATCACAAACCATTGGCAAACATTAATGTGTGTTCCACCTCTATAATTCTGTAATATCAAGAACTTTATAGAAATAGAATCTTCTAATATGTAAACTTTAAGGATTGACTTTTTTCACTTAGTACACTTTTCTGGAGATGTATCATGTTGTTATGTATATTAATAGTTCTTTTTATTGCTCAATATCATTTATGGTATGGATATATCTTGTTTGTCTAACCATTTGCTCATTGAAGATCATTTGAGTTGTTTCCAGATTTTGGAAAAACTATTTTCACTATTATGAATAAAACTGTTATAATTTTTTCTGTACAGATTTTTCTGTGCACATAAGTTGTAATTTCTCTGGGATAAATGTTTAGGAATGCAAGCACTGGGCCAAATGAAAGTTACATGTTTAGTTTCTAAAGAAGCTGACAATCTGTTTTCCAGAGTGGCTGTGTAATTCTACACTCTGACATGCAATGTATGAGTGATTCAGTTTCCATCCTTGCCAAAATTTGATGTCACTATGTTTTTTTGTTTTTTTTTTAATTTTAGGTATTCGAATAGGTGTGTAGTGATATTTCATTGTGTTTAATTTGCATTTCCCTAATGGTTAATAATGCTGAACATCTTTTCATGTACTTATTTGCCATCTGCATATACACTTTTGTGAAATATCTCTTCATGTCTTTTGCCCATTTTCTAATTGGATTTTTTTAACTTTTGAGTTTCCAGAATTATATTTTAAATTCTAGTCTTTTGTTTGATTTGTGCTTGTGATTTGCAAATATCTTTTTTTCCTGTCTGTAGCTTGAGTTTACATCCTCTTAACAGAGTTTTTCATAAAGCAAAAGTTTCTAATTTTGTTAAGGTAAAATGTATTGATTTTTCTTTTTATAGATTACATTTTTGGTGTCAAAATTCACTACCAGGTTGTTCTCAGGACCTGAGATCACCAGCTACTGTTTCTTCTTCTCTTTAACATTAGGTCACTTAACATCTGTTTATACATAATGGACAAGGTTTTCTGTTGTGCTTCCTTAGCAGGAGGAATAGGGAAAAGTATGAAATCAGCCTGTACTAAGTTTTTGAGACAATTTTTCCTAAAAGAAACCACCTACACGGTCTTAAAAAAAAACAGCCTGCAATAGTTTGACAAGCATTAAAACAACTTTCATAGGAAACAGACTAAGATCCTGTCTATTCTCCCCTGTGTCCAATTCAGATGTGTCCATAGAAGATAATACATGCCCAAGTTGTCAACTCAAGGATTACTAGGAGACAATCCTCCTACAAAAGAGCATCCATTTCTTTCTTCAATTTTTTTTGGCCAGCTTTATTGTGATAAAATTGACATACAATATTGTATATGTTTAATGCATACAATGTGATGATTTGATATGTGTATATACTGTGAAATACCACAATAAGGTTAGTTAAAACATTGTTTACCTCACGTAATTACCATTTTGTTGTTTTTGTAGTTATGGTAAGAACATTAAACCTCTAACCTCATAGCAGCTTTCAATGCAATATAGTATTGTTACTCTAATCACCATACTGTACATTAGATCCCTGGAACTTATTCCTCTTCGAACTGGAAGTTTGTTTCCTTACCACCATCTCCCCATTTCCCCCACCCCTCAGCCCTAGAAACTACCATTCTACTCTCTGTTTATATGAGTTCAATGTTTTCCAATTCCACAAATGTACAGTATTTGTCTTTGTCTGATTAATTTGCTTATCATAATGCCCTCAAAGTCCATTCATGTTGTCACAAATGGAGTGATTTCATTCTTTTTGTAATTACTGAATAATATTCCATTGTACATTTATACCAAAGGATACCAAATCCTTACTTGGTGAGGATACCAAATTCCTACTTTATCCCTTCATCTACAGTTGGAACTTTAGGATATTTTCATGCCTTGGCTATTGTGAATAATGCTGAAATGAACACAGAAGTGCAGATGTCTCTTTGAGATATTGATTTCATCTTCTTCAGCTACTTATGCAGAAGTAGGATTGCTGGATCATGTGGCAGTTTTATTTTTAATTTTTTGAGGAACCTCCATACTGTTTTCCATAGTGGCCATACCAGTGCACATTTCTCCCAAAAGTACACTGGATTTCCCTTTTCTCTACATCCTCACCAGTATTTATTACCTCTTGTCTTTTTGATAACCATTCTAATGGATGGGAAATGATACCTCCCTGTGATTTTGATTTGCATTATCCCAATGATTAGTGATATTTGGCACTTTTCCATGTACCTGTTGGCCATTTGTATATCTACTTTGGAAAAAAGTTTATTCAGGTCCACCTTGTAACTTTATTTTTGGCCCACTTTTTAATTGGAATTTTTTTTTTTTGCTATTGAATTGTCTAAGTTCCTTATATATTTTAGATATCAACCCCTTATCAGATGCATGGTTTGCAAATATTTTCTCTCGTGCTATTGGCTGCCTTTTTAGTTTGTTGACTGCGTCTTTTGCTGTGCAGAAGCTTTTCGTTTGATGTAGTCACACTTTGTTTTGTTTTGTTTTGCTTTTTTTGCTTGTGCTTTTGGTGTCATATCAAAAAAATCATTGCAAAACCAAGGTCAAGGAGCTTTTCCCCTGTGTTTTCTTCTAGGAGTTTTATGGTTTTAGGTCTTGCATTTAAGTCTTAAATCCTTATATTAAGTCCTTAATTTTTGTGAGTGTTATAAGTTAGGGGTCCAATTTCATTCTTTTTCATGTGGATTTCCAGTTTTCCCAACCCCAGCAACTGGAGACACTCTATTTTCTCCATTGAGTCTTCCTGGAAACCTTCTCCAATATTAATTTACCATACATGTGTGAATTTATTTCTGAGCTCTTGATTCTATCTTATTGGTCTATGTGTTTGTTTTTATGTCAATAGTATACTCTTTTGATAATAAAAGTTTTGTGGTATAGTTTGAAATCAGGAAGTGTTATCTCTCCAGCTTTGTTCTTTCTCAAGATTGTTTTGCCAATTTGGGTTTTTTTGTGGTTTCATGCAAATTTAATTTTTTTTTCTATTTCTGTGAAAAATGCCACTGAAATTTTGATAGTGATTGCATTGGCTCTATATGGCTTTTGGTAGTATTGATATTTTAACAATATTAACTTTTCCAGTCCATGAACTTTGCATATCTTTTCATTTATTTGTGTCTTCAAATTCTTTCATCAATATCTTGTAGTTTTCAGTGATGGACATTTCACTTCCTCAGATAAATTTATTTCTAAGTATTTTATTGTTTCTATGCTATTGTGAATGGGATTGTTTTCTCCATTTCTTCTTCAGATAGTTCATTGTTACTGTATAGAAATGTTACTGATTTTGTATGTTGATTGTGTATCTTGCAGCTTTACTGAAATTGTTTATTAGTTCTAACAGTTTTTTTTGTGGAGTCTTTAAGATTTTCTATACATATAAAATCATGTCATATTCAAACAGAGAGAATTTTACTTCTCCCTCTCTGATTTGGATGACTTTTATTTCTCTTCTTGTCTAATTGCTCAGGCTAGGACTTCCATCACCCTCTTGAATAGGAGTGGTGAGAGTGTTCATTCTTGTCATGTTCTTGATCTTAGAGGGAAAGCTTTTCAGCTTTTCACCTTTGAGTATGATGTTAACTGTTGGTTTGCCATCTATTGTCTTTATTATATTGAGGTATGTTTCCTTCTGTGCTCAATTTTTGGGAAGTTTTTATCATGAAAGCGTGTCAAATATTGTCAAATGCTCTTTCTGTATTCATTGAGATTATTATATGATTTTTGTCTTCCATGCTATTAATGTGGTGTATCATATTTACTGATATGCATATATTGAATCATCCTTGCATTGCAGGAATAAATCTCACTTGATCACAGTGTATAATACTTTTAGTATGCTGTTGAATTCAGTTTAATAGTATTTTACTGATAATTTTTGCATCTATATTCATCAGGGATATTGGCCCATAGTTTCCTTTTCTTGTTGTTACTGTGTCTAGATTTGGTATCATGGTAATGCTGGCCTCAACAAATGGTAAGCATTCCCTCATCTTTTTGGAAGAGTTTGAGAAGAATTATAAGAATTGACATCAATTCTCATTTAAATATTTGGTTGAATTAACCCATGAAATGATCTGGTGCTAGATTTTTGTTTTCTTTTTAATTGGGAGGGTTTTTTTTTTATTACTAATTCAATCTCCTTATTTGTTACTGCTCTGTTCAAATTTTCTAGTTCTTCATGATTCAGACTTGATGGGTAATATGGTTCCAGAGTTGTATTTATTTCTTCTAGGTTTTCCAGTTTTTTAGCATATAATTTTTCACAGTATTCTCTTTTGAGCTTTTGTATTTCTATGGTAAAAGTTGTAATTCAGTGTAACTTTTTTTTTTTTCACTTCTAATTTTAACTATTTGAATCCTCTCTCTTTTTCTTGGTAAGTTAGCTAAAGGTTGACCAATTGTTTTCTCTTTTCAAAATACCATCTGTTAGTTTTGTTGATCTTTTCTATTATTTTTCTCTTCTCTATTTCATATATTTCTGCTTTGATCTTTGTTATCTCCTTCCCTCTGACAATTCTGGGCTTTTTTTTTCTAGTTCCTTGAGGAGCAAAGTTAGATTTTATTTGAAATCTTTGTTTTTTTCTTAATGTAGGTATTTATCACTATAAACTCCCCTTTAGTACTCCTTTGCTGCCTCCCATTAGTTTTGGTGTGCTGTATTTTCATTTTCATTTATTTCAATATATTTTAAAATTTCTCTTCTGATTTCATTTTTCACCCAATGGATGTTCAGGAGTGTGTTATTTAATTTCCACACATTCATTAATTTTCCAGTTTTCCTCCTCTTGTTGATTTATAGTTTTATGCCATTGTGTTTGGAATAGATACTTAATATAATTTTAATCTTCTTAAATTTGCTGAGGCTTGTTTTGTGACTACATATGATCTCTCTTGGAGTAGGTTCTGTGTGCACTTGGGAGAATGTGTATTCTGCTGCTGTTGGATGGAATGTTTTAATTATCTGTCTTCAATTCCTGGATATCCATTTCTTTGGGCCCAGTTACTAAAGGTGTTCCATATTCCTTTCGTGAAGAATTATTTCCTTGGTTCTTCATACTCCCTGTAACCTTGTACCTCTGCACTTGAAGACACTTTTACTTCTTCCAAAATTTATAAACTATCTCCAATAAGAAGATCTTCACCTGTGGATGGGGTATGCTGAAGCTTGCTATGCTTAGTGAAGGAAACCAAGTGTGGAAGCCTGTTCAAACCAGGTCTCAGGGCATGGTAACTCAAAGACTTAGGTCATTGTAGTCCTCAGCATCAACAATCATATGGTCCTTGGCAAACACTGTGGGGTGATCCACAGAGACTTCAAGGGCTTTTATGGTCCTCCATGGTGCCTCCTAGTCTAGCATCTAAGATCATGACAAGCAGTGGTATTGCCTGGAGCCAGTGGTGTGTACAAGCTCAGTTGTGGGGGCCAGTTGCAGGTGTTTGTGTAGTAGCAGGAGCCAGTTACAAAAACAAGTAGTAGTGAGAACTAAGGTTTGCAGCAAGGGCTGGGGCCAATTGAGCACGATAGAAGCTGTAGGGGCCCTGGCTGTCAGTGTGCACTGCCATGACTGCTGAGTGTCTCCGTGGGTGAACAGCATTGGAGGCTGGTGATGGGAGTTGGGGAAGGGTTGTCAGGTGTGCAGCTGGAAGAGTGAACACAGTGGTGCAGACCAGTGTCAGAAGATAGGGGAGAGCTGATGAAATCTACAGGGGTCTATGGTAGCTCTGCTGGCTGTTGATTTCTTCAGTGGCAAAACTGCTGCAGTTGTCTACAGAGCATGTTACTGGGAACAATCTTGCTCCTGCTGTGTGGCTGGTATTGGTAGCTTCTTCTTTTCTTTCTTGTTATTGGCCATCTCCATGAGTCTTAGCTTTGCTCTCCTCTTAGTGGGGGGTGAAACTGAAGCAGATCTGCAGGAGGTAAGCAAAAAAGCAGGGGCAACACCTTGCTCACTCAGTTCTTAGTTTCCCAGGAAGGAGAACTCTTTCCAGGTGGGGAGTTTCCTCTTGTTGCTGAGCAATGGCAGCTATGGGGATGGGATAATGCAACCAAAATAAAGTTGTTCTTCCTTCTCTTTCTGTGTGGTTATTCTCAAGTTTTTTGTTCCTCTGTGTTGTCGAAGCTTCTGAAGTAGACTCCAGAATTCTCCCAGAGTTGTTTTGGTATAGCTGTGTGTATAGCTGTCTAATTGTTTTGTTTTGTTTTGTTTATTGGGGTATAGTTGTTTTACAATGTTGTGTTAGTTTCTGCTGTACAACAGAGTGAATCAGCTATATGTATACATATAACTCCTCCCACTTGGACCTCCCTCCAAGAGGCACATGAAAAGATGCCCCAAATCACTAATTATTAGAGAAATGCAGATCAAAACTACAGTGAGGGATCACCTCACATCAGTCAGAATGGCCATCATAAAAATCTACATACAATAAATGCTGGAGAGAGTGTGGAGAAAAGGGGACCCTCTTGCACTGTTGCTGGGAATGTAAATTGATACAGCCACTGTGGAGAACGGTATGGAGGGTCCTTAGAAAACTAAAAATAAATGTCTAATTGTTAATCTTTTGGCGAGGATGGAAGCTGGAGCACCAGTTTATAACAGTTTGTGAAAAGCATCCTGGGAGGTCTTCAGTCACTCAGTCTACCCACCCTGGGCTGGATGGGTTCTGGTAGCACTTTCTTCATTCCTTTCTTCCCTTCCTCCTTCCTCTGTCCTCACCTCCTCCAGGCATGTGGCACCTCCATGCCCTATGCCTGTGCCAGGAAAGGCACAAAGGACTAGTAGGGACACTAGAATGGACTCAGCAATGCCACCATCAAGAGAGCAGGATATGTGTGTCATTTTGGGGCTGAAGTTGTTAAGAAATGAACCTACCTTTCTCATGTTTACTTACTCCTTAAATAGTGACTTTTGAAGAAACATATTGATGATGCAGACAAAATTTGGAAGGAACTTGACTCCCTGAATTGCTTCCTAGAAAGTTTCTTAATGAAAACCCACATTGGACTGCTCAGTGAGTGAGAAGGAAAATTCCACTAGAGTTTATCCCTTAGAATGATCATTATTATCCTAACAATTACAGGACCTTCAGAAACAATTACAGTTAGTAGCCATATAATTCCAAAATTCTAAATTTTTTCTCATGACTCTTAAGCTCCAAGAAGTAGAGAGACACCACAAAATAGAAAGCAGAGTTAATTTTCATAAAGTCTAGAGTTTCTCTTTCTGTTACCTTAAATTTTCTTATGTCTTCTACTTCATTTATAAAGTAAGTGTTTAACCCCCAAACAGATAATAGAGTACTATGGGTACTAACAAAATTCAGCACGTTTTTATTGCCCAAGTGAGCTAGTATGTAAGTAAATATGCATGAATAGTACATAAACACAAGTACTCTTTTTTTCTCCCTAGCATGAGTATAAAATGTGTTATCTTACTAGAAAAGAAAACAAAGACTATAATTTTCTATCTAAATGTTATGGTTCATATCAACTGGTGAAACTGCAGCGAGGGAAAGTACTGTTCTATGCTGGGTTATTCTTGTCTATTTCAGGAAGAATAGAACCTGATGTTGAAAGACTTTATCTCATTCCCAGAGTTTAAATATGTATGAAGGAAGGTATTTGTTTTGATATACTGGACTAGTAGTGTTAATATTTAAATGGTTCCTCTTTTATTTCTAAAGTAATGCTTCATTAATATGTGAAATATAATATCAGCTTTGGTCATATTGTTTCAGTCTGTTTGGCTGCAGGCCTTGTGTGACAATCTTGCATCGATTTTTTGCTGCTGAAGGGGACTAAAACTTCATGTTTAAACATAGGCTTTTTGCAAGGAATAAGAGAAACTGAATCATTAGGATTTGTAGATTACAAATGACTGTTGTATTTGAAATATGTTAGTATGTCTAAAGGTTGTTCTCTTTGATTAAGTAATATATGTTGACTTCTTAATCGTTAGAGATCATCATTAAACTGACAGAGATTGAAAATCTATATTCTCAAACTCTTTTAGGATTAGTAATATTTAACAACTTTCTTTCAAAAGTCAAACCCAGAAGTATTACTGATATACATTTCTTAATATTTTTTATGAGTAAAACTTCTGTATTTAACTTTTTATTATGGAAAATTTTAGACATTTAAAAATGTGTGATGAATAATTTAATTAACCTCCAATTATCAATTCATGATCAATAATTTTTCATTTGTATTCCCACCTATTTCTCCTCCCTCTGAATTGATATGAAGTAAATCCCAGATTTCATAAAATTTCCTTAAATCAACAGTTTAAGCAGAATTAGCATTATGGTAAACAACAAAGACTATCAGTCCAAAAATATTTATATATGTATATATATAAATAGATATGTATTCCACAATAATATACAGTTTGTACATATATACTGTTTTCCTTCCTTAGAATAATCAATTAATTGAGAGTAATTATCACCGTCCCAATCTACTATAACTCATTTTCATTATTAACATTTCCTTAGCAACTTACTATTTTTGTTAGTTGAAAAATACATTGTAAAACAACTCTTGCCACCCTGGAGCTTACATTATAGAAAGGTAGATAGAAATGGATAAGAAAACAACAGTGATGATAAGCCATATGTCAAACACACACTGTGACTTTTAAAAATACTAAGACAAGAGAAATGGAATAGAAAACTTTCAACTCCCTGTTTATTATCATCTTCTTACTCATCTGTGAGTAGATGTGTTCAGAGTTACTGGCTCAAGATGTAGCAGTAAATGTCTGTAGGGGAGCAAAATTTGCCACCCCAAAGTGTGTCTCCTTGGCATGAGGATTAATTTAGGTTCATCATTTTAAATGCCTGACTCAGGAAAAACCTTCCACCTTCCCCCTAAGTGCTTAAAAGAATGTATATAAAGGAAGTGTTACAGGACGGAAGCTATCCCCACAGATAACTATAGTATGAGCTAGATGTATAGACAGGGAGGAACCTAGGAGTCTGCTTGTTAAAATTCCTCTCTGTGTCCCATTGTCTCTACGAGTCCCAGAAAACATTTGCTTACCAAACATTTGCTTTTCCATCTCCATGTGAATTACATCCCACCCCTTTGAAGTCCCAAACCACTACCCCCAACATCCTCTTTAGTCTTTAACTGAAGATGGTATTGTATTTATGGTAGGACTTTGGCCATTTTGGTGAATTTCTCATTTTACCCCAGTTTCTCCCATGTATTAAAAATGTTATCAAGCTTTTGTTTGATTGTTCTCCTGTTAATCTGTCTCATGTCAATTTAATTCTTAGGGGGCTTCCCTGGTGGTGCAGTGGTTAAGAATCTGCATGGCAATGCAGGGGACATGGGTTTGATCCCTGGTCTGGGAAGATCCCACATGCCACGGAACAACTGAGCCCGTGCGCAACAACTACTGAGCCTGTGCTCTAGAACTCGCAAGCCACAACCACTGAAGCCTGTGCACCGAGAGCCTGTGCTCTGCAACAAGAGAAGCCACTGCAGTGAGAAACCCACGCACCACAACGAAGAGTAGCCTCTGTTTACCACAACTAGAGAAAGCCTGCACGCAGCAACAAAAACCCAATGCAGCCAAAAATAAAATAAATAAAATTTTAAAAAAATTGATTCTTAAATGAATCAGAAGAACCAAGGAGGGTAAAGAAAAATTTCTTCCTCCCCAAAATACCCATGCCTATTTTTAGGAAGCACTGCCCATAGATATATGTAATGTACTTAAAAAATGCATTAGGCAGCCTCTGGATATAATTTTAAATTGTGAGCTATTCCTGATGTTTTGATGTTGACATCTTTAAACTGATTACCTGAATATATGCTAACATAAGTAAGAGATAGGTACAAATATTACAGAATGTATATATAGTACTTTGGAGATGGCTTCATATTCTTGGACAATCCTTCACCAAAATGTGGGGTTTGTGGTCCCTTCCTTTGAATTTATGAGGGCCCTGTGATTAATTAACCAAAAAGAATGTAGAAGAAGTGGATTGTGCCCATTTCTTGGCCAATGCCTTACAGAACTGGCAGCTTCTACTTCCGTCTCTTAGAATACTTATTCTTGGAACTCAGCCACCACCTTGTGAGGAAGCTCAATCTTTCCTATACAAAGGGACTCATGTAAAGCGGAACCCAGGTCCTACTACTAGCTGCGGCTATGTTTCCAGCTGCCTGTACTAATTTACTTGCTGTGTGAACTTACCTTCTTAGAAATTGTCCTCTAGCCCAAATGGAGATGCTGCATTTCAAATTGATTAAAACAGAGATGACTGATTTAAATTGCAGATTCAGAAGCAAAATAATTGATTGCTGTTGTTTTAAGCCACTAGGTTTTATTTGCTATGAAATATTAGATGATCTTAAAAGAATAAAACTCCACGTAAGTTACCTTTTTAGGTAATGGACTTTATGAAGGAGAGCTATTTCTGAGGTTTATTCTGTATTCTCAGACAATTACCATCATCATTAAAACATCAAGTTGTTTGTTTGTTGAATGATCTGTGTCCTCCTTGATACCTCTACTGATATTATATAGTACTCTTCAAATTTCTTTCATTTCCGCCCCCCACTGTATGTCCTGCATTCCTCTTTCATTGGAATTTTTAAAAAGGCATAGTGTATGTTTGATATATTTTCAATATCATATGATCTGTCAAGCTCTCCTCTTCATGGGGTATAAAATCTTTGAAACTAAGAACCAATTTTTTCATGCCTTGAAGGATCATGTTTGTCACATAATCAATGTTTATTTTTGAATGAATGAATGAGTTAAACATTACCTTGCTTAGTGTTCTTATTCCATGGGTTTATATTGTTTTTGCCTACTTAAATATATCTCACTATAGTAACTTTATAAACTCTATCCTTTTTCAAATACAATTACTTTAAGTAGGTTGTAATGAAAATGATTTTTTTAAAATAAAAATGATATATGTGGAAATGAAACCCAGTAAGGTACCTGTAAGATACAGCTTTTTTTGCCAGAGGAAACTACTATAAATCAGTCATATGATCCAGTGTTTTCTAAGGGGAAACTGTACATGCAAGGGAATTAAGGAGGAAAATTAACTTTGAATTTTTATCTTCTACTCAACTACTAGTAGCTAGGTGTCAATTGTCAAAATTAAAAATAGCATATCAAGCAAGGTCCATTCAGGAGATTAGAGACAATATCATTATTCTAACAAAGAGAATTTAATATAAGGAATTGCTAACCAAGTATTAGAGAAAGTAAAAGACAAAAAGGGACAGTAAGATGGTAACTGTTTGAAGTATCTACCACATCTAGAGTGGGAAGAGGTAAAAATTATTATACTTCACAAACTGGGAGGAGAGGCACTGGATTTACGAGAAAGGGGCTCAACAGGCTACAACTTGTTCCTCTGAAGGAAGATGAGGGGCTTCTTCTGGGAATATAGGAAACTCAAATTGAAGCCAGTTGCTACTGTCAGAGCCAACAGCTACAGTCAGGTTGAAGAACAGCTGGTGGAGCTTCATAGGAAGTGGAGTGCCTTTCTTCCTCCTCTGGTAGCTAGGTCTCCTTCAGAGCTCTCTGTTGGCAGAGTTTAACAAGGGTCTTTTGGGAAAGCTGAATGTGTTTTCCAGAGTCCCAGCCTCAGCATTACATAACAAAGAGTAAAGGGGTTTGCTTTGAAGTTGAGGGGAAATAGCTTAAAAATCAACCCATATGGGGTGTTAAAAACCATTGTACAGCTTTGGTTCCTGTATGTTCTCATTCACCAGGGTCTGTGTTTTACATTATAGTCATTTAATGCTCCTCTTTTAGAAGTTTTCTCATATAGGAAGGATATTGAATATTTTTCCCATAAGTAAAGGAAGGAATGTGGATTACTTATATAATAAATGAATATACAATTACTCTGGATTAGTCAGGATTCAATAAGTTTGGACTAAATTAATAATAAAATTGGATGCAGATACAGGCAGAAGTATGGTTATATGTGCATGTATGCCTATTTGCATTGCTTAGCAATTACAGGTGGAGCAATGCATGAAAAAGACAAAGGTAAAGGATGAAAAAATAAGTAAAAACAAGGATCAAGTAGGAATAAGAAGCAAATAAAACAATGAATAAGAAAATAATGATACTGACAGATTAGTCAAAAGGAAACCAGTCGAAAACTAGTGCAGGATCAATCATTTGAAATCTAAGTGCAAAACATATTCCTAGCCTAATGTAATTTTAAGAAGTGAGGTCAGGAAAGAGTGTAATCACTTTGACTTCTTCAGAATAGATTACTCTACCTATGCTTCTCTGTTCCCAGAGCCTCAATAAACTATTCCTGTACTTAGCAGGTTGTAACTTTGTATTCTTTCCATTTTGGCATCTGTAAGAATGGGCATATCTTAGGCATTTTTGTTTTGCAACAAAAAACAACATTACCAATTTAGTAGAACTTGCTTATTACTTACAGAATTTCACTCCAGGTAAGATATGCAGTACATTTTGTAAATCTATTAAGTATTGGGACATTATTTAAGATTGAGAAAGGTAAGAACTGAATATGGTGTAAGTTCTACAAACGTGACAAAGGAAAAGTCATTCTCTTATCCATTATCTATCTATATTTATCTATCTGTATCTCTCTATATTCATATATATTATGTTTATATATGTTAAATTTATGTTTAATAACTATTCACATACTTTGAAGAATGTTTCTTTAAACATGATAGACTATCACACATCCAGGGAACCGTGCTTATATTTCCTAATTAGATTTTCTAGGATGAGTTGACCATGTGATGCAGCATGACCCTTGAGCCCTCTGTTCATTTCAGCCTGGACAGTGGCTCAGGGGATAATTATTTTGACTGGCAACTAGTGGCAGTCATATGGCAAAATAATCAACAATATTTGTATTTGTCTCTGTCTCCACCACCATCCGTGTGTGACTTTACGTTGTCATTAGATAACATTTTCAGCATTCTTACTAATATTTTCTTACCTTATATTAATACCTTTCCTTACTTTAATTTGCCTGTATAAAAATATCAAAAGAAGAATAAACCCGCATCTCAGTTATTTTCTTGGGCCATTATTCTTTGAAGGTTGGTGTCTGTTCCAAATGTATAAAACAAACACAACCTTCCTTGTCTACTACAGATTATGAATTTAGTCCATAAAGTACCCAATACTGTTTATATTCTTTTCCATTTGGATACTGAATTGTCATGGTACTTTGATAAGAAAGAGTAAAGTATTAGAAGATTGTTCCTTTGCAGCTTCAATATTTATCATTTAAAAAAAAAGGACCTGGGCTTCCCTCGTGGCACAATGGTTGAGAATCCGCCTGCCGATGCAGGGGACATGGGTTCGTGCCCTGGTCTGGGAAGATCCCACATGCCGTGGAGCGGCTGGGCCCGGGAGCCATGGTCACTGAGCCTGTGCGTCCGGAGCCTGTGCTCCGCAACGGGAGAGGCCACAACAGTGAGAGGCCCACGTACCACAAAAAAAATAAAATAAAAAATAAAAGGGCCTAACTTAATACTTATGATTTTAATTAGATAGACTTTATTCAGTGAAACAATGAAACAGAATCTATAAATTTGCATCGATTTGGTCTGTTAGTTTGGTATTTGCCAAAAAATACATAGGTGTAGATACATATACAATGCCCAGGTAGCTCCATTGCTTATCTTAATTGCATCTAAAACATTAATATATTTCATAAATAAAACACTCCAAAATATTAACTACTTCAATGAGGGAGATAACAGAGAGGGTGAATAGGCTCTCATTATCAAGTTTATTCTTTCATTAGGGACACAATTAAAATATTTGAAATTTAAAAAATGTAAGAAACAGGAAAAAAGAAGAGGGACAGCAGAAAGAAAAAGAGAGAAGAAAAAAAACAACAACAGGAAATAAAAGAGTGAAATGAGAATTGAAGAGAGAGAAGATAGAGAATGGAAAAGGAAAGTGAGAGTGACAGCAAGCAGGTGAAAGATAAAGATGTAAAATAGTACTGCTAAACGATGTCTGAGATTATATCTGATTCACTAGTGAAGAGACTGCAGAGTCATAGAAAATCTGCTAGTTTAGAAGCTGTTTTTTTATAATTGAATTTTCTAATGATCTTAATCAGGATATGATTTTATGTGCATTATGCTTTACATAAACATTTCTATTTTTTTCAGATTCCAAAATTTCACTAAAGCTTAGAATTTTCCACTTTTAAAATACTCCACACATAGTAAATTAATGCATGATTTTCTTGTTAAAATCAGCCTTGCCTAAAATGATCTGTAGCTGAACAGGAGCAATAGCAAAGGTGTGAACTACTTCAGGGAAATGCTAACTTCAGAGCCCAAATGAGGACATTTAAATGCTAAAATTTTTCAGCAACAGCAAACAGATATTTCTGCAAAATATCATTTATTTCATGTTTTCCAAACTGCTTTTTCTATGTACATTTACTTCTTCATTCTTCAAACTTGGACTTTCCTGCCTCTTTACCAATTTTCTCTGCCCATTCATCCTTGAAATGTTTCATTTTTACTTCTCAATCTCTCCTCCTCTGCAGTAATTGCAATGGAAGATGGGTGTATGGTTCTGCTCTAAAAAATGAATTCAGTATTAGTGACATGTACCAGGCTGATGGCACTGCAAACTGAAGGCCATTGTTTTAATCACAGTAACCCAGGAACCAAACAACATTATCTCACAGTTGCCTGAACAACTTTATTCAATTCTATTCTGAAAGAAGGGACAATAATTAAACCTTTGGCTTAAAACATAATTTGTGTTAATTTTTAAAATGACTGTGCATGATATAGGTTTCTGCTTGAAAAGACATATTGTATTGATGATGCCAATCAAATAGCCATTAGATGCTATTGAATTTGAATGGCTCACTAAGGCAGACACCTGCCTACTAATTTTAAGTTCCAATTAAGTTTGTGATTGCATAGAAATTAACTCTCAAAAAGAGAAAAACACATATTTCAAAGGTAACTTGAATGATTCTAATGTCATCGTAAGCAAATATTTTATTCCACGGGGCATATACATTTCTAGTAATGTGTCTTCTAAAATATGAAGGAATTAAAACTCCTCTCTCCCTGCATAAGCATATATAACAACTACGTACAAAATGCTCACTCCAGAATAAGTTTCCTACTGTCTGAAACAACACCCTATCCCCACAAACATCAACTAATAGTGGTTTTGTGGGGCTAAGACAACAAAAATAGGCTAAGATGCAGTATGACTAGATTTACTAGATTTAAGTAAGATATAGCTATAGGGTAGAGAAGATAATCACAAAGGTCTCGTACTCATCTAATAGTTTCCAACTGAAATAGGCATGGTCTTTTGAAGCTAAAGCAAAGCCCTATGGAAATGTAGAGAAATCTAGAGAGTCTGTCTCAATGAATTTTTAAAAGAGTATGACTTGGGGCTTCCCTGGTGGCGCAGTGGTTGCGCGTCCGCCTGCCGATGCAGGGGAACCGGGTTCGCGCCCCGGTCTGGGAGGATCCCACATGCCGCGGAGCGGCTGGGCCCGTGAGCCATGGCC
>NC_041226.1:40633075-40706547 GCF_002837175.3 Physeter macrocephalus | reverse complement strand
GAGGCCCGCATACCACAAAAAAAAAAAAAAAAAAAAAGAGTATGACTTCTTTTGGGTAGTTAGAATCTTTCTCAACATTACAATTCAATGTAGCCTTAAACACTTTCTAAAATGTAATCCCATCACATAACTTCACCCCACCATTAGGACTTATTTACTTTAATAGATTTTGCTCATCAAGATTCCCCTTAAAAAGCAAATAACCTTTAGGATACACAATACTTTATGTTTGTTATTAGTTAATATAAGAACCCAAGTGGATTTATAGCTTAAAACTGTGGGGGGATAGGACATAAACAAAAGACATGGGGCTTAAACCTTGTCCTTGAGAAAGGGAAGGGGATCAGAAAAGGAAAGAACAATTCCTAACTGCTAACTTAAGGATTTAGGAGACTAACTAGGTTACATTTAATGGAGTAATGTGATTAGGAAATGACAAATTCTTATTATGAGAGGTAAAAATGAATTAGAAGGATTTCGTTTAGAAAAAAAGCTAGAGAGTGAAGTTTGATAACATCTTCAAATATTAGAATGACTATCAGGGGATCAAAAGATTAAAATCTAAGGTCATAACCAGCACAAATGAATAGAAATTACATGAAGTAAATTACAATTAAATATCAGCATAAACTTCTTAATATTTATAACTGTATAGTTAAAAAATCATGTGTCTACAGAGGTAATAGTTTCTTCATCCTTGGAATTTAAGTAGTGTTTAAACAACCATTCCCAGAAAAATATGCAATGCTCTTGCCTAAAATGAGCATTTAGGCATTTAGTAAAAAGTTTTCCACAAAATGTTAATTCCAAAGGATATTAATTATCTCTAAAGGGTAAAAGATTCTATTGTCAAATAGGTACGGTAAATACCATTGAAGTAAAGTTAATCATGCAACTTTAATGCACATCTTCTCCCAATCTTCAGTATAATAATACACTACTCAAATCCCCAGTGGGATTTGAGAAATAGTGGGAAATAGTCAGTGCTTATTAAACATGGAAGATCATGAAATCCCTTATTCATTAATGATCATATGGTATAATGCTTTACATAATATATTTTGGAAAGTATAATCTATCTCACAAATTATAAAAGATCTTATGTTCTTTCAGAATTTAATCTGGTTCAAACTATTAATAGGCCCTGTTGAAGTATAATGTGGTAATTATGACTTAAGTATGAACTATTTCTAAGCCATACCACTTTTTCCTTAAATCATACCTCATAGATAAGTGCCCAGCTTACCTATATGAAAGATTGATTGACTTCATATCTTTAGAAAGTTAATATTTAGCAATCTTTATTGGAAAAGCTATGGCAATACTATAAATATACATGATACTTTTTAAGAACTCAATATGAGTCATGGCTGTTAATTCTTAGAATAAACATATGAGGGTGTATTATTATTGTCATTTTACAAATGAGAAAACTGAATATCAGATAATTGAAATAACTTGTCCAAGAGTATAAACTTAAAAAATGAGTAGGATCAGTGTTTTTGTCTTCAGAGTCTTTGTCTTAAAATTCTTACTACTTTATTATTAAATAAAATATGTGTGATTTTTTTCAGCAAGCTTTTAAGCAAAGATCTTTAAAAATAGAATAGACCATGAGTCATCTTAATGATTCAAATACTTTCTTATATGAAAACACCAGGGTGGATAAATTATCTCTGAAACTTCTTTTTGGCTTTGTGACAGTAGACATAAATTGAAAAATAATTTTCATACAATAAAGAAATTTGCACACTGTTATTAGATAAAAAGGTTTCACAGTCACTTGTTATAAACTTCTGTGAAAAACAGGATTGATTTTTATCAGTCTGAAATTTTTCAGTGGAAACAGTCATTGTTTAACACAGAAGAATGAACTAAATTGCTAAATGCCATTGCTAAATGCAATTTACATCCTATATGAATGTAGAAGGCAAATTTTAACTAGTTTTCCTGGAAAATATACATATGATGAACATTAAAAGAAAAGATACATGGTTTTTTCTGAGACTTAATAAGTTTTTAAGCCAGTAACACTACCAATTTGCTAAGAAACATTAAAAAATTTTAAGAAAATAAAGCTTTAAATTCAAGGTTATGAGGGAAAGTCTAGCATTACCATACGTATGTCAAGATGGTTTTTAATTCTTTGGATTGAGTATTTTAATTTTTTAAAAAGTGCAAACTTTGTTAGGAGATAAACTAAATTAGTAGTTACTGCAAGAAAAAAAAAGATTGCATTTTCCCATTCATGGACATGGTTGAACATTAAATCTGCATTAATTATAGAGCCATGAAATATGTAGTTTCAGCTATTTTTTTCCCATTGTGGAAAAATAGTAAAAATATAAAATATAAGCAGAAAAATTCTATCCTCAATAGTATGAGGCAAGAATAAATCAGAGATAAATAGTCTAGACCTAGTCTTGTCCATTTTTCAGACTTTTGCTTTTCTGCTGACAGGTATATAATGTAAACCTTATTCTGAATCCACATATAAATGAGCTTTCAGGACTTATTAGATCAACTCAAGCTGTCTTTTCCAAAAAAAAAAAAAAAAAAATTACACTGTCCATGATTCTTAATTGTTAACATGATCAGAATCCATAAACAAAAAGACCATTAAATTCATCTATGGCTATCTAATTTTCTTTGGTTTTCCTTTATTTTATTGAGGAAGAGTTTACATTGGCTCATAAATATGACTTCCAGACACTGTAAAGCTCAGTGACTTTGGTTTATCTAAGATGTCCTGGTAATACACTCATGACTGAATCATTGAAACCCATTATGTTGTTTCCTTCTACCACTGTAGTTTGTGGAGATGTTCTAAGGGAATGTCATATGCTTTGTGAACATTCTGAAATGAATGATGCCAGTTAACTAGTGAGTAGACCTCTAAAGTATTGTTTTTATCTGCTGTCTTTTCCTTGATTTCTCTGTTTTGCATCTCAAAAATAGAAGCAGACAAACTGGAAGAATAGAAAAAAATTGAAGGAAAAAATTCTCTCTCTCTTCCCTAATATATGTATATGGAAATATTTAATTTTCTCATAATTCTGTAAAGTTATACAAAAATTTACTAGGCAATTATATTGCTGAAAACTCAGATAACTTCTCTCACCCTGCATTGTTCACATTCAGTAAGAAATGAATATTTTCTTTTCCAAAATCTGCAATTTGATCAGAGAAATCAGTTCTTTATTTTGATGAACAAATTTTTTTCATATATGACACATATTAAAAATAATACTTTAGTATTTTCCTTGTCACAATTAGCTACTGATAATGCATGTGCTATAAATATATGTCCTATGAATATATTAAGGATTGTGGGAAGAGATAATAATATCTTCATGGAGCAAGAATAAGGTTTTCTCCAACTTTAAAAACAAACTGTTGAACAAAAATTTAGAAAAAATACAAATGTTAGCCAAATTTTATACCATCTGGAAGCTACAGTCATTCTCTGGATATATAGAATGATGCAATAGATCCCAAGTGCTGGATACATGCCAGTAGTCACAAGGAACAGCTGATAATAGGTGAGTCTATTTCTACCCAGTTCTTCAGCATGTTTATGGAAGTCATTTAAGGTTTGAGATAATATCTTTTGTTTCTGTCCTTCTTTCTTCCTCCTTCCTCCCTTCCACTCTTCCTCCCTTCCTTCTTCCTTTCCTTCCCTCCTTCAATGATGATTGCTATTTTATTGGTAGGCCCTATGCTAAGATATGGGATTCAGTGGACAGTGCAATAATGTGGTAGTTTCCTTCACAGAGCTTGGCGTCAAAGGGGGAGATAGTAAACTATCAAAATTGTATACAAATAAATATAAATATGAAATTTTGTATATTGTGTATTATGACAAGTATGATGAAGCCAATGGCCAAAGATTTTGAAATCAATTAATAGTGGTAGGGAGTATAAGTACAGCATTAGATAGCATAGTTAAGGAAAGATTCTCTGAGAAAGTAGCACTTAATGCTATTTGAACAATGAAGAGGAGACATCCCTGAAAAAGAATGTGTGTAAGGGAGAGAATAATTCACTCAAAAGACTAGCATAAACAGACTCTGCATGTGAATGATGGGCCTTGAGCTTCCCTGGTGGCGCAGTGGTTGAGAGTCCACCTGCTGATGCAGGGGACAAGGGTTTGTGCCCCAGTCCAGGAAGGTCCCACATGCCACGGAGTGGCTGGGCCCGTGAGCCATGGCCGCTGAGCCTGCGCGTCTGGAGCCTGTGCTCTGCAACGGGAGAAGCCACAACAGTGAGAGGGCCGCGTACTGGAAAAAAAAAAAAAAAAAAATGGGCTGTGTGGACAAATGGTATTGAGTAAGCGCAAGAGTCATTTGTCTTGAAGTTAGAGAAATAAGCATAGGCTGTATCAGACAGGTCTTACAATCTACATTAAGCACTTTGAATTCTTGTCTAAGTGCAATGGAGAAACATTGAAAATGCTAAGTGAAGGGATTATAAGCTGAATTTTATATTTACAAAGTATCTCTGTAATTTGCACAGAAATATAGCAAGCAAGAAAGAGGTAGACAAATTAGTGGTCTATTAAAACTATCCAGGTTACTATGGGAGATGGTGCGGACTAGTGCAAAAGAGAAGTAGGAAACTGGAAAGAATGTAAGTTTGATTTTTGAGGCAATTTTGCAGAATTAGTGATGATATGGAGTTCTCTAGGATGTAATGAGGAAAATCTAGTGTTATTCCTCAATTTTCAACTTGAATGACTCAGCAAATAGTAATACCATTCACTGAAATGTGAATGCCTGGTGTTTTCGGGGAGGGAAGGAGAGGGGAAAGGTGACAGTTTGTTATTGTATATGTTACATTTTAAAGTAGATTTTGTTTGCTTTTCTACATATTAAATGAGAGAACTGTGTGAATGAAAAATATTGTCTGTGTTTGGAGACCTTCAAGATGGCTGAAGAGTAAGATGTGGAGATCACCTTCCTCCCCACAAATACATCAGAAATACATCTACATGTGGAACAGCTCCTACAGAACACCTACTGATTGCTGGCAGAAGACTTCAGACTTCCCAAAAGGCAAGAAACTCCCCATGTACCTGGGTAGGGCAAAAGAAAACAGAAAAAAACAGAGACAAAAGAATAGGGATGGGACCTGCACCACTGGGAGGGAGCTATGAAGGAGGAAAAGTTTCCACACACTAGGAAGCCCCTTCACTGGTGGAGACAGGGGTGGTGGTGCGGAAGCTTTGGAGCCACAGAGGATAGTGCAGCAACAGGGATGCAGAGAGCAAAGTGGAGAGATTCCCGCACAGAGGATGGGTGCCGACCAGCACTCACCAGCCCGAGAGGCTTGTCTGCTCACCTGCCAGCTGGGATGGGTGGGGGCTGGGATTTGAGGGTCGGGCTTTGGAGGTCAGATCCCAGGGAGAGGACTGGGGTTGGCTGTGCAAACAGAGCCTGAAGGGGGCTAGTGTGCCACAGCTAGCCAGGAAGGAGTCCAGGAAAAAGTCTGCACCTGCCGAAGAGGCAAGAGACCATTGTTTTGGGTTGAAGGAGGAGAGGGGTTTCAGAGCACCACCTAAATGAGCACCAGAGACAGGCGCAAGCCACGACTATCAGCACAGACACCAGAGACGGGCATGAAACGTTAAGGCTGCTGTTGCAGCCACAAAGAATCCTGTGTGCAAGCACAGGTCACTATCCACACCTCCCTTTCTGGGACCCTGTGCATCCCGTCACTGCCACGGTCCCATGATCCAGGACCAACTTCCCCGGGAGAACACACGGCATGCCTCAGGCTGGTGCAACGTCACTCTGGCCTCTACTGTCAAAGGCTCACCCTGCATTCCATAACCCTCCCTTCCCCGGGCCTGAGTGAGCCAGAGTCCCGTAATCAGAGGCAATTTTAACCCTGACCTGTCTGAGCAAAAACAGACACCCTCAGGCAACCTAGACTCAGAGGCAGGGCCAAGTCCAAAGCTGAACCCCAGGAGCTGTGGGAACAAAGAAGAGAAAGGGAAATCTCTCCCAGCAGCCTCAAGAGCAGCAGATGAAGTCTCCACAATCAACTTGCTGTACCCTGCATCTGTGGAATACCTGTATAGACAACAAATCATCCCAAAATTGAGGTGGTGCACTTTGGAAGCAACAATATATATATTTTTTCCTTTTTCTCTTTTTGTCACTGTGTATGTGTATGTTTCTTTGCATGATTTTGTCTGAATAGTTTTGCTTTTACCATTTGTCCTAGGGTTCTCTCTGTCCATTATTATTATTATTATTATTATTATTATTATTATTATTTTAGTATAGATTTTAGAGCTGGTTATAATTGGTGGCTTAGTTTTTTGGTTTGGTTCCTCTGTTTCTATTTTTTTCTTTTATTATTACTTTTAAATTTTTTTATTATTCAAAATATTTTTTTATTTTAATAAATTTACTTTATTTTATGTTTCTTTCTTTCTTTCTTTCTTTCTTTTATTCTCCCTTTTCTTCTGAGTCATGTGGCTGACAGGGTCTTGGTGGTCTGCCCAGGTGTCAGGACTGTGCCTCTAAGGTGGGAGAGCCGAGTTCAGGACATTGGTCCAACAAACACCTCCCGGCTCCATGTAATATCAAATGGTAAAAGATCTCCAAGGGATCTCCATCTCAGAGTTAAGACCCATCTCCACTTAATGACCAGCAAGCTACAGTGCTGGACACCCTATGCCAAACAACTAGTGAAACAGGAACACAACCCACCCATTAGCAGAGGGGCTGCCTAAAATCATAATAAGGTCACAGACACCCCAAAACACACCACTGGACGTGGTACTGCCACCAGAAAGACAAGATCAAGCTTCATCTACCTGAACACAGGCACAAGACACTTCAGGAGGAAGTCTACACAACCCACTGAAGCAACCTTTCCCACTTGGGGCAGACACCAAAAAAAATGGGAACTATGAACCTGCAGCCTGCAAAAAGGAGGCCTCAAACACCGTAAGTTAAGCAAAATGAGAAGACAGAAGAAACATACAGCAGGTGAAGGAGAAAGGTAAAAACCCACCAGACCAAACCAATGAAGAGGAAATAGGCAGTCTACCAAAAAGGAATTGAGAGTAATGATAGTAAACATGATTCAAAATCTTGGAAATAGAATGAGCAAGAAACATTTAACAAGAAACTAGAAGAACTAAAGAGCAAACAAACAATGATGAACAACACAATAAATGAAATAAAATATTCTCTAGAAGAAATCAATAGCAGAATAACTGAGGCAAAAGAACGGATAAGTGATCTGGAAGATAAAATAGTGGTAATAGCTACCACAGAACAGAATAAAGAAAAAAAGAGTGAAAAGAATTGAGAACAGTCTCAGAGACATCTGAGACAACATTAAATGCACCAGCATTCAAATTATAGAGGTCCCAAAAGAAGAGAGAAAGAAAGGGACTGAGAAAATATTTGAAGAGATTATAGTTGTAAACTTCCCTAAAATGGGAAAAGAAATAGTCTATCAAGTACAGTAAGTGCAGGAGGTCCCATTAAGGATAAATCCAAGGAGAAAAACGCCAAGACACATATTAATCAATCTATCAAAAATTAAAAACAAAGAAAAAATATTAAAAGCAGCAAGAGAAAAACAACAAATAACATACAAGGGAATCCCCATAAGGTTAACAGCTGATCTTTCAGCAAAAACTCTGCAAGCCAGAAGGGAGTGGCAGGACATATTTCACATGATAAAAGGGAAAAAATCTACAAATAAGACTACTCTACCCAGCAAGGATATCATGCAGATTTGACAGAGAAATTAAAATCTTTACAGACAAGCAAAAGCTAAGAGAATTCAACACCACCAAACCCGCTTTAAAACAAACGCTAAAGGAACTTCTCTGGTAAAAAACACAAGAGATGGAAAAGAGCTACAGTAGCAAACCCAAAACAATTAAGAAAATGGTAATAGGAACATACATAATGATAATTACCTTAAATGTAAGTGGATTAAATACTCCAACTAAAAGACATAAACTGGCTGAATGGATACAAAAACAAGATCCACATATATGTTGTCTACAAGAGACCCACTTCAGATCTAGGGACACATACAGACTGAAACTGAGGAGATAGAAAAAGATATTCCATGCAAATGGAAATCAAAAGAAAGGTGGAGCAGCAATTCTCATATCAGACAAAATAGATTTTAAAAGAAAGACTATTACAAGATGCAAAGAAGGACACTACACAATGATCAAGGGATCAATCCAAGAAGAAGGTATAACAATTGTAAATATTTATGCAGCCATCATAGGAGCACCTCAATGCATTAGGCAAATGCTGACAGCCATAAAAGGGGAAATTGACAGTAACACAATGATAGTAGGGGACTTTAACATCCAACTTTCACCAATGGACAGATCATCCAAACAAAATTAATAAGGAAACACAAGCTTTAAATGATACATTAAACAAAACACAATCATAATAGAGGACTTTATCACCCCACTTTCACCAATGGACAGATCATCCAAAATGAAAATAAATAAGGAAACCAAAGCTTAAAAGATATGTTAAACAAGATGGAATTAATTGATATTTATAGGACATTCCATCCAAAAACAACAGAATACAATTTCTTCTCATGTGCTCCTGTAACATTCTCCAGGATAGATCATATCTTGGGTCAAAAATCAAGTCTTGGTAAATTTAAGAAAATTGAAATCATATCAGGTATCTTTTCTGACCACAACACTATAAGACTAGATATCAATTACAGGAACAAATCTGTAAAAAATACAAACACATGGAGACTGAACAATACACTACTTAGTAACCAAGTGATCACTGAAGAAATCAAAGAGGAAATCAAAAAATACATAGAAACATATGACAATGAAAACACAATGACTCAAAATCTATGGGATGCAGCAAAAGCATCCCATAACTTCCCTAAGAGGGAAGTTTATAGAAATACAGTCCTACCTCAATAAACAAGAAACATCTCCAATAAGCAAGCTAACCTAACACCTAAAGCAATTAGAGAAAGAAGAACAAAAAATCCCCAAAGTTAGCAGAAGAAACAAAATCATAAACATCATATAAGAAATAAATGAAAAAGTAATGAAGGAAATAATAACAAAGATCAATAAAACTAAAAGCTGGGGCTTTGAGAAGATAAACAAAAATTGATTAACCACTAGCCAGACTCATCAAGAAGAAAAGGAAGAAGACTCAAATAAATGGAATTAGAAATGAATGAGGAGAAGTAACAACTGACACTGCAGAAATACAAAGGATCATGAGAGATTACTACAAGCCACTATATGCCAATAAAATGGACAACATGCAATAAATGGACAAATTCTTAGAAAAGCACAACCTTCCAAGATTGAACCAGGAAGAAATAGGAAATATAAACAGACCAATCATAAGAATTGAAATTGAGACTGGATTAAAAATCTGCCAACAAACAGAATCCCAGGACCAGATATCTTCACAGGCAAATTCTAAGAAACATTTAGAGAAGAGCTAACATCTGTCCTTTCAAACTCTTCCAAAATATAGCAGAGGGAGGAACACTCCCAAATTAATGCTAGGAGACAACCATCACTCTGATACATTAACCAGACAAAGAAGTCACAATTAAAGAAAACTACAGGCCAATATCACTGATGAACATAGATGCAAAAATCCTCAACACAAAACTAGCAAACAGAATCCAACAGCACATTAAAAGGATATACCATGATCAAGTGAGGTTTATCCCTGGAATGCAAGAATTCTTCAATATATGCAAATAAATCCATGTGATACACCATATTAACAATTTGGAGGAGAAAAACCTTATCATCATCTCAACACATGCAGTAGAAGCTTTTGAAAACATTCAACACCCATTTATGATAAAAACCCTGCAGAAAGTAGGCATAGAGGGGACTTACCTCAACATTATAAAGGTCATATATGACAAACCCACAGCTAACATCATTCTCAATGGTGAAAAACTGAAAGCATTTCCACTAAAATAAGGAACAAGAGAAGGTTGTCCACTCTCACCACTATTATTCAACAATAGTTTTGGTAGTTTCAGCTACAGCAATCAGAGAAGAAAAAGGAATAAAAGGAATTCAAATCGGAAAAGATGAAGTTAAGCTGTCACTGTTTGCAGATGACATGATACTACAAATATAGAATCATAAAGATGCTACCAGAAAACTAATAGAGCTAATCCAAAAATTTGGTAAAATAGCAGGATATGAAATAAAAGCACAGAAGTCTTTTACATTCCTATATACTAATGATGAAAAATCTGAAAGAGAAATTAAGGAAACACTCCCATTTATCATTGCAACAAAATGAATTAAATACCTAGGAATAAACCTACCTAAGGAGACAAATGACGTGATGCAGAAAACTATAAGACACTGATGAAAAAAATTAAATATGATACAAACAGATGGAGAGATATACCATGTTCTTGGATTGGAAGAATCAACATTGTGAAAATGACTATACTATCCAAAGCTATCTACAGATTCAATGCAATCCCTATAAAACAAACAATGGTGTTTTTCACAGAACTAGAACAAACAATTTCACAATTTGTATGGAGACACAAAAGACCCCGAATAGCCAAAGCAATCGAGAAAGAAAAATGGAGCTGGAGGAATCAGGTTCCCAGACTTCAGACTATACTACAAAGCTACAGTAATGAAGACAGTATGGCACTGACACAAAACAAGAAATATAGATCAATGGAACAGGTTGGAAAGCCCAGAGTTAAACCCATGCACCTATGGCCACCTTATTTTGGTTAAAGGAGGCTGGTATATACAGTGGAGACAAGGCATCCTCTTCAATAAGTGATTCTGGGACAACAGGACAGCTACAAGTAAAAGAATGAAATTAGAATACTCCCTAGTACCATACACAAAAATAAACTCAAAATGGATTAAAGACCTATATATAAGGCCAGACACTATAAAACTCTTAGAGGAAAACATAGGCAGAACACTCTATGACATAAATCACAACAAGATCCTTTTTGTCCCACCTTCTAGAGAAATGGAAATAAAAACAAAAATAAATAAACAGGACCTAATGAAACTTCAAAGCTTTTCCACAGCAAGGAAAACCATAAGCAAGATGAAAAAACAACCCTCAGAACAGGAGAAAATATTTGCAAATGAAGCAACTGACAAATGATTGATCTCCAATATTTACAAGCAGCTCATGCAGCTTGATATGAAAAAAACATAGAACCCAATCCAAAAATGGTCAGAAGACCTAAATTGACATTTCTCCAAAGAAGATATACAGATTGCCAACAAACATATGAAAGAATGCTCAACGTCATTAATCATTAGAGAAATGCAAGTAAAAACTACAATGAAGTATCACCTCACACCGGTCAGAATGGCCATTATCAAAAAATCTACAAACAATAAATGCTGGAGTGGGTGTGGAGAAAAGAGAACCCTCTTGCACTATTGGTGGGAATGTAAATTGATACAGCCACTATGGAGAACAGTATGGAAGTTCCTTAAAAAACTAAAAATAGAACTACCATATGACCCAGCAATCCGTCTACTGGACATATACCCTGAGAAAACCATAATTCAAAAGGAGACATGTACCACAATGTTCATTGCATCTCTCTTTACAATAGCCAGGACATGGAAACAACCTAAGTGTCTATCAGATGAATGGATAATGAAGATGTGGCACATACATACAATGGAATATCACTCAGCCATAAAAAGAAACAAAATTGAGTTATTTGTAGTGAGGTGGATGGACCTAGAGTCCGTCTTGGAGAGTGAAGTAAGTCAGAAATACGAAAACAAATACCGTATGCTAACACATTTATATGGAATCTAAAAAAACACAAAACAAACAAACAAACAAAAAAGTTATTAAGAACCTAGGGAAGGATGGGAATAGAGACGCAGATGTATAGAATGGACTTAAGGACCCAGGGAGGGGGTAGGGTAAGGTGGGATGAGGTGAGAGAGTGGTATGAACTTATATACACTAGGAAGTGTATAATATATAGCCAGTGGGAGGCAGCAGCATAGCACAGCAAGATGAGTGCTGTGCTTTGTGACCACCTAGAGGGGTGGGATAGGGAGGGTGGGAGGGACTCACAAGAGGGAGGAGATATGTGAACATATGTGTATGTATAGCTGGTTCACTTTGTTGTAGGACAGAAACTAACACACCATTGTGGAGCAATTATACTCCAATAAATATGTTAAAAAGAAAAAGAAAGAAAGAAAGAAAGAAAGAAAGAAAGAAAGAAAGAAGGAAAGAGAGAGAGAGAGAGGGAGGGAGGGAGGGAGGAAAGAAGGAAGGAAGGAAGAAAGAAAGAAAGGAAGGAAAGAAGGAAAGAAGAAGAAAGAAAGGAAGGAAGGAAGGAAAGAAAGAAAGAAAGAAAGAAAGAGAGAGAAAAACAATACATTTTGAAAAATAAATAAATACCCCCCCAAAAAATATAGATATATTTTTTCTGCCATATCAATAAACAAAGGATGTTGCAGCCATCAATCCATCATATTACAGCAGCCCTGATGGTGAGCCCTGAGGGAACTCAGGATGGAGGCATTATGCCCATCTAGCAGTCAGCTGCTGCAGCCACCCCTAATGGTGTACCCTGAGGAACTCAGGATGAGAAAACACAGGATAGTGACCCCAGATAGCTGAGGTGCATATCAAAGGGATGATTTCAGTGAGCCCAGACTCTTGCATCTTCCTGTACATAGAAAAGCGCTAAATGCCTTAACTTGAAATACCTGGTTTTCTTTAATTAACCATGATCTTTAGATGTTCCTACTACCTTGTCTTTGTTGCAAAACTTCTATATATCCCGACTGCCCCCTGCCCCTGCCCTTGCCTCTTGGGAACAGTCCCTTAGAGTTATCTGAGAGTCGTGTCTCCCAGGCTTGAAATCCTTAGATTGTCCACCAAATAAAACATAACTCTCAACTTTTAGGTTGTGCATTTTTTCAGTCGACACTTGCATTGATGATGTAAATTTGAATGGAATTTAATCTTGAGGAGAGAATAGGTCACTCTATTAGTTTCCTAGGACTGCTGTAACAAAGTACAACAAGCTGAGTGACTTAAAAACAATAAAATTGTTTTCTCATGGTGTTGGAGGTTTTAAGAAATAAATCAAGGTGTCTGCAGGGTCATGCTCCCTCTGAAGTCTCTAAGGGGAGACATTTTGTTTTTTTTCTTGCAGCTTCTGTAAGGACTAGGTGTTCTTTGGGTGGCAGTATAACTATTATCTAGGTCCCCATATTTATATGGCCATCTTCCCTCTGTAGCTCCGTGTCTTCATATGATGTCTGCTTTTTGTGTATATCTCTCACTTCTTCTTGTAAGGACACTGATTATATTTGATGAAATTCCCAGATTACTCCAGTATGATCTCATCTTAACTAATTACATCTGTGATGACACTATTTCCAAATGAGGTAACATTCTGAGGTATTGGGGCTCAGGACTCCAACATATCTTTTTGTGGAACACAATTCAACCCATAACTGTCACCTATAAAGAGAGTGTAGAGAAAGAAGAAACAAACTTAGCAATGAACACTTGAGGAATTTCAGCACTTAGATTTCTTGTGGTGAAGGCCCTGATGGAAGGTCTGGAGTGTTCGTTAGGAGGAAGTCAGGCATGTATTTCCACCACATTAAGTGAAGAGAGTAATTAAGGCAGGAGTGGCAAAAAAGCATTCAATTCTATTATGAGGAGTAAGATGAAGGCAGAAAATGGCTAAGTTCATCAATGAGGAATGGAATTGCTGATGTTTGTAATGATAATCCTGGTCATGAGTAAAACATTAAATTATATCAAGTCAGCATTACTCAACAAAGCAAGAATATGTGAAGTGTCTTTTAGAAAATTTACTTTGAAGTTAGTACTAATATTATTATATAATTTAGGTGTTGATGTTCTCTGGAAACTCTATGATGAATAACAGCTAATTTCCAAGATTAAAAGGATTCTGTATGGCTAATTAGTCTTATGTTCTCATACATATATATGCAAAATATCACAAGATATATCATAAGCTAAGTCAAGAAAACTAATTAAAAATTATTTCTAATGCTAACATTTATAATAAATGACTCATATATTAATTTTACAAACACCAAAAATGAAAAGTCTACAGTAGGAGTGGAGTAAGAGAAAGAAAAACATTGAAAACAAATGTGTATATGGTAAAAATAACAGTACATTGTCTTATTTAAATAAAAGTACATATGTGTATGTATATATGCACAGCATATATATCTGTGTAAAGAGATGCATGCAGTTATAGTCTCTCAATGGAGTTTATTTTAAGGAGGTGAGAATTTAGGTGATATTTATTTCCTTTCACGTACTAATATTTGTAAATTTAATATAATGCAAAGAAAAGCAACAAATACCTTCTCGTGAATAAATGAGTGGACACAGCTTTCCTCGATATTGGTGTCTACAATTCTATCGTGTACATTTTTAATGATTTACTGAATGGACGTTTATGACTGTCTTCTTTGAGTAAGGAATTAAGAACGAAAACTATATTCATGCCCTCATAGGATTGGTATTTTACTGGGTTAAATCTCAAAATAAGTGCATTCTTTTAATTTTTTTTTTTAACTTTTTACTTTACAACCACTGTAACACAGGTCAAGAATTTTATATATTGAGATTTATTTTGTATAAGTATCTCTTGTTCCTTTTTCCTGTTCTTAAATATCTCAGCACTAGATAATTTTTACCCTGGACTGCTTATCTTGCCTAGTCTTAAAATTAATGAACAAGAGTTGGCTAAAGAGGTCAAAGTGGTAATAAAAAATAACTTTCATAAAAATGTGAATAAAATATGGAAATCACAAGAATATATGTACTTAAACTTGTGAATTTTCATTTTATTAAAACAGTATCCTCATGTTTCTCGTGATAATGCATAAAGGTAATGCAGTTCAGTAATGGTAAGATGTAATTCATTATGAGACAGGTAAATCTAATGTTCTAGTGAACCCAAGGCTAATCATATTAATTTGTGTGCCATTGTTTTGGAGAGGAAAAGGTCAAATTAATCCCATAAGCAAACTGGGAAATATTCCTAGTTCTCCAAAATTTTCAAATGAAGGAACAACATTGCAGTCTCTATATTACACTCAATGAAATAAGCAGAAATTAATGAAAATCTAGGGAAATGTAGGTTCATATTTATCCAGTATTGTTCTGAAATGCTCCACAAGAAAATTTCTAGAACTGAGGAAGCAGAAAATATTCTCCCATCATTTTCCTGTACTCTCTCCATAAAGCTTGTCTGAAGGAGGAATTGCTCAGTTAATAGTTTCTATAGAAGCAGTTTAACCAGTTTCCTAGGGAGCATAGTTGCTTAGGAAACTCAAATATATTAGAGCACAGAGGCTGTGATAAGACACCTGCTGGTGCCCTTTTTCATTTTTTACCAGCTTCTTCTCACTCTCCTGGCTGTGCTCTCATATGGCAGAAATGCAGAGTTGGAAAACCAGTGTGGCTCTTGGCACAGGGTGGGGTTCAGATAATTGCTTACAGGCTTACCATAAAGACCACCTTTGGTAGACAAGTTGTTTTTGAGGGCAGATTGGGTGACATTTTCCTACCCTGCAAGCACATTCCATTGGCCAATGGGATAATCTCTAAGGATTTACTATAATCATATTCTCTGAAAACCCTGGCACATTAAGAAATGGTAATTGAATTTCATGAGAGCTATTTTCAAAATCTGCCCAATTAAGAAAAAAAAAAAAAACACAAAAATATAGTTATACAAGACACATTCTAAACCTTAGGCTGGTTTCCTGAAAATAGCAGTGATGTTTTCCCTTTGAAATGCTTAGTGATATACAAAAATAGAGTACATGTTATAAAATCACTTTGGGATTTTTTTAATCAATGAATAATTCTGGTGTTAATGAACTGTTTCTGTTTTTTATCAAAAATAAAGGTTGTAAGAACGTTAAATTTTACGCCTGTTTTTCTACCTACTATCTATCTAAACTGGTTTTGTAATGCTTTTGAAATTGGACCACTCATTTTCAGTTGATATCCTTTAAAAATGTGAAATGATGATGGCAACATGGGGACAAGTGCTGCAAATGTGACTCGGGGTCTCAGCACACCAGGCTGCCACATTTCGCAGCTGTTTGGTAGACATGAGGAACTAAGCTACAGGACCCATGCCAGTGGGCTGGGAACCCCTAGATGATGCAGCGTTATAAAAAGAGAAAAAAAATAAATTTTGCAATTAGCCAACAGCAATCCCTGAGGTTCGAGGCTCAGCGTTATTCCCTACCATCCTCATTCTCTCTGTGAAACTCTTAGAGAGAGGCCATCACAACTTTTTCTCAAAAATATTTCATAACAGATTATGGTAAAGCTATTCATATTTTAACAGTCCTAGATATTCAGAGGGAGAGAGAGAGAAGAGAGAAGAATTTCCTAAAGCCTAATTCAAGTTACCCCAGAGTTAAAGTGAGCTTTAAACTGTTTTATAAATGTTTAATTTTCCAATTAACTTTGTGTGCTTTTATGGTGAATGGAACTCTGAGACTCTATTGTTTAGACACTACCTACCTGATTAGGGTCAAGATCCTACTTCTGCTTTTCATCTTCCTTTTGTGTCAAGGTTTCCCTGGGCATAAAAGAGATAAATGCCAAATATTTTTATCCACAAATAACAGTCAATGGCATGATCTTCTTAAAAAAATCCTCTAATTTGTGCACCCCTCTGTGATCCCTGGCTCTCCAAATTGGAATGAACTCCCAGCCTCACTACAGCTCATGCTTCATCTTGGACTTCTAGGAACATATGCCTGTTAGTGACCTGTTAAGTGCTGGACGGGTCTTTCCTGAGTAAAGATAAATAGCACAAACTGTGCCTTCTCTAAGACAGCAGCTCAGAGATCTGAAATTCTTCTCTTGCTTCTTCTACTTTTTTTTTTAGTTGCAGTCAATATTTACTAAGCACTAACTTTGTGCTTAATTGTGCCAGGTACCGTATCTATATCTATATCTATAGATATAGAATTAGATAGATAAAAATATGACTCATCATCTTTGTGGAACTCACTTTCTCCCATCACTAATTTCAGGACCACACCCTCTTGAGGAACACTGGCTACATCCAGGGCAATCTGTTGATTCTGACCTGATTGTACACCCTGGACCTTCTTGGTTTTTATGGCTGTTTGACAACATCCTTGGGGCCTTTCTTTAATCAGGAGCAAATAGCTTCTTTAGGGAAACATTTTACTCCTGCTGATTATCTTGGTGTCTTCTGTTAAAAGGCAAGAAGATCATAGTGGAGGGTTACTATGAATGGGGAAAAAGAGCAAGAGGAAGAAATATCCAAAAGTTTATTAAATCATTTTATATATAACAAATATCTACATGTCTAAACTAATGAAATGACTCTAGGTCTATGGACATTTCCAACAAGGCAATGTAATCATTTTTATTTATCCTCTAGTTTTCCATTTTCTTTGCAGGATTTCATATTTTTTTTAAAAAATACAGTTTTACTTGGTTCAATGAAGATGTATTTTCCACAGAGCAGTCAAAAGGAGCCATTTCAAACTTTTTTTTCAGACCCCATGCCCCTGCTCTAAACACCTCAGTGTCCTTCCATCACACCAAGGAAAAGCCTCAAAAGTCATGCAATGGCCTACAAACCCCTCCATGATCTACCCCCAATTACCTCCCTCCCCTTTGCACCTAGCACTGGCCTTTGCACTCTTCCTCTGTGTGCCCTGCATGCTCCTATCTTAGGTCCTTTTCCTCGTTATTCCCTCTGTCTTGAAAACTTGTCCCCAGATTGTTGATGGCCCATTCCCTCAATTCCTTTAGGACACTAAAATTGCCTTCTTCTCAGGATGTTCTTTTCTAGCCCCATATCTAAATGTCAATACTTATCCCTCTTTATTCCTTTACTCTCCTAATCATTTTATTCCTAGCCTGCTTTACAACACTATGTATTATATATCTATTATTTCATTCTGTTTACCAAACAGAGGGTAAGTTCCATGAAACAGAGATTATCTTGTTAACTGTTGCATTCTAAGCATCTAGAAAACTACTTGAAAACAGCTGAGCTTAAAAAAAATTAGTGATCTGAATGAAAGAATGAAAGAGTGATTGAAAAGGTCTCTATAAGCAACAAGTAGAATATTGTTCATGGTTCTCTTGAGTTACCTCATAAAACCTCCTCAGAGTGCCACTTTTACAGATTCTTCTGGCTGTCTCTTCATGAGAAAAAAACAAAGAACATGCTTTGAAATACTTCTTTCAGTGATGGGTATGCAGCTTTCAGATGACCACTCATTATATTATAAAGGACAGTTTATCAACCCTTCTTCTTGAGAACCTCAAAAGAAAACATATATGATTCTACATCTTATTAATTAATATTGATATTTTATTGTGAAAAACATGAAAGTATGTTAGTCTATGTGTTAGTAGTTTGTGCTATGGGACACATTCTGCTTTTGCAGTTTGTTACATTTTACAATCAGGTATTACAGTGAATACAATTTTGCGACAATGATTCAAATACCAAAAGGAACAGAAAAAATGGTCTCCTGTGTTAGCTGGGGTGTCCTCAAAATAGGTTTGAGACAATGACTTGTGTGCAGATAGTTTGAGAAGCTATGCCAGAGAGTAAGTGGGAAGAACAGAAAGAGTGAGGCAGAGAGGGAAGAAAACCAGTGTAAACGCACATTATCAATTCCACTGCTGTATGTAACAGATGCTTCTAGGAAGCACAGGGAATGCCTTCCAGGATTGACTACTTAAAGCATGTTTCCAACATTGCTCATGTCAGTTGATCAAAAGTTGCTTACTTCAGAGTGTTTACACCTGTACTGCTGACCTGCCCACACTCTGAGCACTTCCTACTTCTACCCTGCAGAAACCCTGGGGAAGTCCAAGAGGATGTGAGGCTGGAGCATTAGCAATAAAGAGGTGAAAAGTTCATGCTGCACTCCATCCACAAGTGCCCTGCATGAAGTTCACTCTGTTACTGAGTCTTCAAGGTCTCTACTGATGACTTACTATGCCAGGGTTAGTGGAATAAGCTACAGTCCTCTTTTCTGAAACAGCTTAAGGCTGTTAGTGATATTTATCATGTCCCTTCTCCACCACCAATTCTAGATATGCCTCCTCTTCAAGCAGCATTTCATCCGTTCTTGGTTGCTTGTCTGATGGAATCTCCCAAAACTTCATCTCCGAGAAGTCTAAGCCTGGAGATCCTTGGTCCTAACTGTAATTGCTGCAAAAGTCCTTTCACCATAGTACTAGGTATATAAGCACCAGAAGAGGCCCAAGTAGATCTCCTGATGTCCACACAGACTCCCTGCCCTCAGAGAACCTAGTTCTACTATGTTCCTGAGTACAAATGTCCTCACCCTTCTACCCTCAAGAACCAGAACATCTAATCCAGCAGAAGCTAGGGTATTGGTCAAGGAAGCATAAATTCTTCATAGGTGACAGGCAGTGATGGTGAGAGAAGCCAAACCTACTTGATCACTGCACTGCATGTTCTAGTTATTGGGTACTAAGCTCCATATTTCAAGAAATCAGTTAAAGGCATAAACTGCATCCAGACAGACAACATCTCAACCCTGAGAAGTGTTTTGTCAAAAACATATGCCTTGGTTGAATCTTTAGTAAGATATTCTGTTATTCTGTTATGCCAGGTGGTTCTGGATAATACTGCATAGTGTAGAATCAGAGGGTGTCATAGTCATGTGCCCATCATCACACTACCTTCTCTGTTAAATCTACCTTTTAGACTGAGGTGACACCACATGCTATAAGTCTTAGATGTTGATGTTGGCAAAACCTACAGGCAGGGAAGGCAAGTCAGTACTAACATAAGATTCAATTTTGTTTGGGATGAAATACTAACTTCCAACTTGGAAGGGTCTGATGTAATTAGCTTGCCATGAAGTGACTGAACAAGTCTCCTTGAAGGACAGAACCACTTCATGGGCTCAGCATTGGTCTTGCAATGAAAATTTCAGACATTCAAGCATCAGTAGAAGGTAGACCTGGCTTTTTGAGAAGAAGCTCAAACCATTGGGCCCGTGCATAGCCTCTATCCCTGCTACAAGGAGTCTACTCATGACTTCTTCCACAAACAAAAGTGGTAAAGAGAAGAAGTTGGCTAATGTCTGCTGGTTGGCTCATCCTGTCCACTGATTTTTTTTTCTGTCCACTGATTTTTGAATGTGTCCTTTGTGTCATATCAACATTACGGGGCATTAATTTGAGATTCAAAAATCTTGACTCCTGTAAGTCTATCTGTGCACTGTTTCCCAGACCTCTTTGACTCTGAACTTCTAATCTCACTCATCTCAGGCCCCTTATCAACTGTCCAGACAACTTGTGTTACCTGACCTCACTTCAGATCTTTCTTCAGGACAAGTGACTGACCAAGTATACTCCTCCCAGTTCCGTTCACAACGAAGAGTCCCCTTGTCATTGCCCTATAGTGACACTCCTTGTTGTCTTGAATTGTGTCTCCCAAAGATCTGCTGAAGTCCTATGAATGTGACCTTATTTGGAAAGTTGGCAGATGTAATCAAGTTAAGATGAGATCATAATGAATTAGGGTGACCCCTGATCCAATAATGGGCATCTTTATAGGAGAAGGGGGAGGGAGATTTGGACACAGAGACACACACAGAGAAAGTGTCGTGAGGTAATCAAGGCAGAGATCGGGGTAGTGCAGCTGCAAGACAAGGAACAACAGATTTGTGGTAACCACCAAAAACTAGGAAGAGGCAGGAAAAGATTCTTCCCTGGAGCCTTGGAATCAGCCTTCTAGTTTCCAGAACTGTGAGAGAATACATTTCTGTTGTGTTAAGCTTCCCAGCCTGTGGGACATTTTTATTACAGTCCAAGGAAACAGTTAAACTCCTCATTGTCTGTCCTGTGGTGGTTTTACATTTTCACCTTACATCAAGTTCTGAAGCCAGCCCATCTGTGAACTGTGCGTTTGTAAGCCATGTGACCAGAGTTGGGAGCTGAGGAAGACACACTAGTAAAACAGAGGCCAGGCTACCTGCCTGTGCAACTTTCTTGTGTCCTTCAGCTCTGTTCAGACCAGTTCCAGGATATACTATTTCCATTACACAATTGATTACTTTTGCAAACACCTGACCTTATGATTTGGTAACCTGACAATTTGGGGATGATGTTGCGCTTCTCTGATAAAGTGTCCCTTGCTGTTTTTTGGTCAGGAATTCATCCATATAATAGGAGCTATTTTTCACACAAAGAGTAGTTCTTTGCTGCTGAAGACAGGGTTTTGCTGTAGAACACCAACATCTGTGCCAGGATACTCTAATTAGGGCTTTCTAGAGACGCCATACAGCTTCTCCATCTCACACGGGGGTCTTTAGTATCATCGTGTTCACTGAGTCAGATCCTCAAGCTACAGGGCCTCTTGCACAACAGCTTGGACCTATTTGCAAAGACTTCTCTTTGCCCCTTGAGTTATATTTTACTAACCGGGACAGGTTTTATGCTTTAAAGTTAGGAATTCACTCTTTTTCTTTAGCTACATGCCCCTATGTGGTAAGTAGACCTATGAAAAGTTTCATTCCTTGGGCTGACTGAGTTTTCAGGGTCAAATTTCTTTCTCTTATTTTGGAAATTCTGCAAACATACTGTTATGTGAGTTTAATCAAGCCAAGGCCATCACTGCAGATTTCTCTATTTCTCTCTCACCATTAGTCTGATAACAGGTGTCCCAAAATACTGCTGAGAGAGGAAGGACATTGAGATGATTAGGGTCTCATTTAGCCTTCGATTCTAACCCTGTGTTCCAGTGCAGACTTTTCTTGAGTTTGATGGTGTGTAGGGGGTATAAATGCTATTTATAATGTGGTATCTTGATTCACTCTGCAGATATTCCTTTTGAATAAATATCCATCTAGGGAAAGATTTGAGTGTTTTTGCATCTCTGGACATAACCATCAAATTCCATTACAAAGTTAACCTTTATCTAAGGCAATTCCATTCCATTTTCTCTTTTTAGATAAGTAGATGTCTAAAGTACCCTCAAGAGATGTTTATAGCTTTCTCCAACAATTAGGTCTGTATCAGGTATGTATACAACAATAGTCTCTGAATTTGACTTTTAATGTCCCAGGGATTAGTTAAATTACTGTAACCCCAAGTACATTTTCAGAAAAGGCCTCCTTACTTATTATTAAGTAAAAACATACAAAAAAAGTCCATTTCATTCTTAGGCCTTATAACGTTATATTACCCTCCCCCAGCAGAACCCAATCTTCATGCCATACACACGTGGCTGTTCAGTGTGGAATTATGCCAGTATATGCTTACATGGACTAAACTTTTCACCATAACTTCAGAGTTTTACAAGGAACATGCCCAAGAAATGAACCCATTTAATATACTGCAAATGTGAAGCTAATTAGGAAAAAAAACCTTTCCTCAAGTTTTGCTTCGGAGAAATGATATCCAAAAAATGCAAAATTTGGCTCAAATCCATTCCTGTATACCACAGAAGAAATGCAAAACAAATGTATCCGTTTGTTAATAAGAGTCTTTTGTTTGTTTCTAAAGTATGTGGGCAGCAGTTATGCAAGGTGTGAGGTTTCTGAAGTTTAAAAATTATGTTGAAATAATTTCATGATCTAAGCTTTTTTTTTGTTTAAAAAAGTTTGATTCCTAAAATTTAGTAATAAATGATAATTAGTTATATAATTTCTTTCTGAATATTGTCCTGATTAATTTTCTATGTAATTGTCTGGATATATTTTGAAGTTTTGGTTTTAGGTCACTTTCTTGATGCTCATTTTCATCTATTTTTGTCTTTATTGTGGTGAAGAGAACAGAATGAGGTACTCCTTTTCCTCCATTCTCATCTCTCTCTCCTTCTCTCTCTTTCTCTGGCTCTTTCTTCCTCTCTCTCCCCCTCTTCTTCTCCCTTTCTTTCTCCCTCTCTCTCCCATTTCCTCCCTCTTTCTCTCTCTTTCATTCTCTTCAAACACTCATTGATTATCCTATTTGTGCTGTCCAAAGAACATTCAATGACTTGCTGACCAAAATGAACGCCTTTTCCTTACTGTATTATATATATATATATATATATATATATTTTACCAGAATCCTCTATCCTCACTAATTAAAAAGTAGAACATTAGTTTGTCTTTATCCTGAAGTTGTATGATTATCTTGGATGGGCCTGATGTAGCCAGTTAAGCCTTATTTTAAAAAGGTGAAACATTAGAGAGACTTTCTCTTGCTGACCTTGAATATACAGCTTCCATGAGTTTTATAGCTACAAGGAGATAAATTCTTCCCAAACCCTGCAAGCTTGGGAAAGGAACTTAAACCTCAGATGAGACTCTGATCCAGGCTGGCACTTGATGCAGCCTTATGAGAACCAGAGTAGAGACCCCTGCTGAGCCTCGACCTACAGACTGTAAGAAATGAAAAGCTGATGTTTTAAGTCACTAAGTTTGTGGCATTTGTTACACAACCATAGAAAATGAACATACTGAACCAGGGTTAGAAGGAGACAGCTCACAGGTGCTATAATTGTATTTGTTCATCATTCTAACTAAATTGATTTCCATTAAAAATAGCTATTATTAAAATATTAACAATAACAATTGTAATATATGGAATGCCTTAGCTCTTTATATGTATTAGCTAATGTAATTATTATTTAAATCTCTATGAGGTAAGCATTAGAGTTCTGAATTCATAGGCAGTAAAGAGAGTATTAAGGAACCAAGCTCTCTTATCAGAAGTGGCAGAAGTCGTGTGTAAAGTGCTGACTGGGAGGGATGTGGAAAAGCCCTCTGGCAGACAAGTCCTCTCATGTGGTTTCCTAACTCACACCCTTTCCACTTCAGTACACTGCACTGTATTATTTATACGAAATTACATACAAGGTATCCTGTACCAGCTTGCTAAGATCAATAAGGTATGAGCTTATAATGAAGAGCTGTAAAATCTAATGGGGAAAACAGATATGAATTACACAGTATCTCCTAAGATCTAATGAAGTACTTGCACACAGGGGTTATTTTCTGGAGGGATTAGCAAATGCGTAGAGAAGTCATGGCAACTGAGCTAAGCCTTAAATACTCTAAATAATCTCTCTGGTAGAAAAATTGGGGCAGCAATTATTTGGGTGAAGAAATAAACTGCTGCATGTGGAATTGTGACTGTATGGAACATGTTCACAGAATGTTGAGTAGACAGGAGCACAGGGGAGTCAAAGGTATAAATAGTTTTTAATCCTAAATGTATGCTTCCTACATTGTTTACATGTTTTCTCTGTTCATCTCTGTCTGTTTCTTTCTCTCAGTCTCCACACTCCCAGTCTAAATGTTTTTTGCCTAGTAAACTGCAAATGCTTGGATCACGGTGTTAGCACCACATTTTGGAAAATACCTCAGTCAAAACTTCATTTTAAGACCCAGTAACACATGCACACATACTCACACACACACACATGCACACAGGCACACACACCTTATATGTGTTTGTATTTTATTGTCAGAATCATGGTTGATGCTTAGAATACGTAGTATATATGTTACTTATTTATCCTTTGTCCTCAATATCTTTTTCTTTCAAGTATTTTTTTCAAGAGATATTCCTGATTCCTAGTGGTGTATGGCAAAAACCTAGGTATTAAGGACAAAGAAATTAACCAGTTTGGCAAGTACACTGATATTTTAATGTGTGGGAATGATGGCAGTTGGGGAAAATATACCAGGACAAAAATAAATGAGGATGTGTCAGAGAACAGTAAATCTTAGAGAAAGAAACAGAATAATACATAGGAAGTGACTGAGGAAACTATATTAGAACAGGTGGTCAGAGAAGAGCTTTCTAAAGAGATAACACCTGAGCATGTATAAATTCTCTGATCCATCAAATATATAGTTTACAATGAACTATTTCTGACTAGGAAGAACTTTTGCTTAATTAAGTATAGCTTCCAACAGAAGCAAAATATTGTAGAAAAATCTGACTTCTGTATAAGGAAAATATACATGTCTAATACTAAGAAAAAATAAATATAAAATACTGTAGAAGTCACTATTAATGTATTATAAAAATAAAAGCTGCCAAAAATATGTGATCATGGACAATTTTCACAAGCAGAGTAAATTTATCAAATTAATTTCCCTGTTGTATTAATGTTACCAATAACAAATAAATTAGATAAACTGAACTGAACTGAAAGGCACCTATCAAATTTTCCAAAATTATCATTCAGGGATTCTTATAATTCAAACATTTTATATAGAGGAGGTGTAAGTTTTACATGCTCTTTAATTTCACAAACTCAGCTATGTATCCTCTTTATGGGCTTTTTCTTTTGCAACCTTTGAAGGAAAAAATGAAAGAATAAAAAGACCCTCACAAAACAGTTAATCACTTCACTTGTGAGAAAAGCAAAAGTAATATACATCTAGCAGCAACTGAGAAGAATGCAGGAGAGGATATTTTTGTGCTCATTGGAGAAATATAAATCTTCAAAAAATTTTTCCACTTATCATTTCTTGTATTCTATCTATTTGGTATATTAAATTCATATACAATAAACTTGAAAACCAGTCATTTTGCATGAAACTAATTACATCCAGTGGAGACCCAGAGGACAGATTCATCCTGACAGAGTACTTTCAACACCATTTACTTGTATGTAGCTTGCTGTACACAGCACAATGCCTCAGCTGGAATCATAGCTAGTGACCTACTCTTCCTAACTCACTGGCAGTTATTTTTATGTTGCTGTTATCTATTTAATTCTTTTTGAAAGACTCATGAAAAATGCTTCCCAGATGTGTATGGGTTAAAGGAAGCATTGATTTTGAAATTATAATTTATATACACACAGAATAATAACTGATTTCACCGTTCATTAATTCAATTGATGAACAACAATAAAAGAGAGGTATAGCAAAATATAAAGGGATAAGGTGGGAGAGGAAGTGTAAAATTTTACCCACTCACTATTCAAATGAAATAAATGATCAGATGTACTTTATATAAGATGGTAAATTCACTATAGAAAAAGATTAACTTTAATTAAGATAGAGTTTTAAAATTTTACTTCAAGCATGAAATTGGAGGGGTAATTCTTTTGGAAATATGCAATTCTGACATAATTTAAGAAGATTTAAATTTGTGCTATGGGGAATAAAGTCTACTTTTTACAGTGAATTACATAAAATGTCCAGTTTTCCTTCTGAGTTAATTTGTGTTTGATAGTTGTAGAAAATATAGATGTTGTACGAACTACGTATATGTGATATCTTGTACTCACAGTAGGGCTGTATTTTTTTCTCTAGTGCTGTATTTTTTCATGCTAAATGCTTATTTCTCTATTTTCTCAATGAAAATGGACAGGCTTTATTTTTCAAATATAGATCATATTAATAGGAGGATATGGCATATTTTTCAAAAACTCTGTTTCCAAATGAAAATAAATTTCACAATATATAAACTTTCATGTTTGTGGATAAAAATATATATAGTGAAAAATGTGTGTATATATATATACATATATGTATATATATATATATATAGCATGATGAGAATAGGGGAAACATATTAGATAATTCTGCATTTTATTACTTTACCATCATGTAAATCTTCACTAGTTTAAATAATTCCAAGGGTATAGATGGACTAAAATATATATATATATAGCTTAATAGATGTCATAACTTTTTTATGTTAAGTTATAAAAAATATTAATTTTGTATGTGGGTATGTAAATAAAATTCCCACTCTAATGAACCTGGAGAGAAAAGTAAAAGGAGCATTTTCTTCTTCTCATATGGGAAGAAAGGTCAGTAAAGTACTTTTTAAATGCCAGGATAAAGTAGCCATCCATAAGCTAGTCCAACAAGTGATTATGTTAACATTATTCTACAATTAGAAATGCTGTCTCATAACAGGAACTTTATTATTTCCAAATGAATGTTTAAGAGAATAAAATAAGTTTATTTGAAGGTTTAGTGTATTCAAGTCTGAACACTATGGTGCACAAAAAAGATTAAAAATGGAGGGTCTGCAGCATGAAGTCTTTAGAATTAATATAACATGACTGAGGTAGTGACAGAGCCGATGAGTCACTGCCCACTCTGAATAAATACTCGAAGCAGCTACAGAGAAACTGCCAAGGTCAAAGCTAAGTGCTATTTCAGACGGATGTTATTCTCTATACAGCAGTCACTCTCTCCTGCTTCCAGCTTTCCAAAAGGAGCTGGTGCACTGCAGGCACTCAGGATGAATCAGCCAGGTTTAATAATAATCAAGAACACTCAAATAAATGTCTCCAGAAAGAGAAGCTATTGAAAAACTTAAAAAATAAAGACTATTTGAACTGTGGCTCATCTCAGAAGGCACACCTTTCTTGACTCATTTCAGAACAAAGGTACTAAAGAAGAATAGGGATGAAACTCTTGGAGAGTCTTTCCTTGCAGCCAAAAAGATCAGCACGCATGTGTCAATTACCTCGGTGATTCTAATACCCACACAGCAAACATTCTTGGGCAATGCAAAGGTGGACAGGAGTAAGCCACTTTGCATCAATATTCATTGGTGGATATTTGTTTTTATTTTAATGCCACTGTAAGGCAGGTAGGTAGTTCAGTCTTCTAAAATTTAGAGTGAAAGATTTAGCAAAGCTGTGATGTTGAAGAGAAAATAGGAAACAAGTATATTCTGAGAACTATTTGAGTGCTTCATAGTATCAGTGTTTGAGTAATTTTTTTCCTTGCTACTATATTCTTTTCTTCTTTGGAGATGGTAGGTGTATTCCTAACTTTGGCTGTCACTTAGCCTATCACATAAAATGTTTCCAAGTGGAAATTGTGACATCTTGTGTGTATTTTGGCTATTAATACAATTTTGACATTGCAGCAGAATAAATAGAACCTTTGAAACTTCTAATCAGTAAAAGTTAATTAGGAAATACCTTAAGCGTAGTCAAGAAAGTCATCACCTCACCACATTTCACTACTGTGACAGCCACCAGTTCTCAGAGTAATTTTCATACAACATCATTACCCATTTAATAGAGTGTCCATGAGAGATGCAGATATTTTATCTAGGAGTACTCTTTTAATCACATTAGTCATACATAGCTTACAAGATATTCTGAAACCATGGGCACCTTCTAGCTACTATTTATGTGTAACAAATATCCAAGATTGCACAATTCTGCATTGACCTTTCATTGGATGCAGGTTGACCACAGAACAAGTCATGACTTTGGGTGAGGTGGCTCTCTTCTGGAAGGCAATTTCCAGGTAGGCAATCAGTTGAGAACTGACAGCTTCCAACTGACAGTCCCTAGAAGTTGTGGGATTGTTTCATTTCTGAAAGAGGTGGGGCTGGGTCTGGATCTTGCACAACAGCATCTTCTTTCACTACTTCCTAATTTATTTTTCGAATCCCTCTACTTCATTCCAGTCTACTGCCACCATTCTAATCAAGGCTACATCTAGGTTATTGCCATGACTCTTCATTGTTTTCAGCCTATTTACATTGCATAGTGAGTTAATGTTACCAACAAAAAATCTCTTCCTATCAGATACTTCTTAATACACTTTGATATTTTCTCACTCATTGCTCTATGTAAAATAAAACACTCTAAGAATCATTTACAAAGCTCATCATGGCATTGCTATTTCACTACCTTTATATACTCATGCTCTCCCACATTTTTCCTTTATTCTTTGTCTCCAGATTGAAAGGTTTTTTTTTTAAGATCTAGTAGGCCCTGTGATTTCCACATAAGGGCTTTCAGACGTGTTATTTCTTCATCCTAAAACATCCTCCAACTTCACCTTTCTCCCTTGCCCTTGGCATAACAAATGTTTACCAATCTTTGAAAATCCACTTAATCAAGGCTCCCAGATGTGCTTAGGAACCAATAATATTTTGTCTACAGACAGACCATCAGTCAAATATTGAACCTTACAGGACTAAAGATAGAAGCATGAAAAACTTATTGAAAATTGATATTGATATATTAACTCACATTGTTTTTGATCCCAACACCAGACACTCCCTGACTATAAGTAGATTTTCAATAAATATTTGTGAATAAGTAAATAAGCCAGATAAGAATACACTTAATTATTAGAAACCGTCCATTTATATCTGTTCATTTTATCCTAAATAATATCATGAATGACTCTGTCAAATGCTTGGAAAATTTTCAGATACATTATATCTATAACAGTTGTTCTCAACCATGTGAAATTTTGCCCACCAGGGAAGAGACAGTTTGTTACAACACCAGGAAGTTGAGAGGGAAGGAAAGATCCTTCTATCATCTAGTTGGCTGAACCCAGGAACACTGCTAAACATCTTAGAAGACAACCTCCCTCCCCCCACAGAAAATATAAGACTCAGGATAATGACAATGCAATGCCAACATTGAGAAACCTAATCTATATCATTTATTCAATTAGCTATGGCAAGTGCATACAAATAAAGAAGGAAAGAATGAAAGAACAAAGGAAGGAAGGATGGGGGAAAGAGAAAGAAAGAAAAAGAGAGAGATGGAAGGAAGGAAAGAAAAAGGGAAGGAAGGAGGGAAGAAAAGAGGAAAGGACATATGCTTGTTGAGACTTGATCTTTGTTTGTTCTTTGTGGTTTTATTCTGTTAAGAATGACCTCTTCCGTTTTTGCCTTTCTAAGTTCTCAGAGGCATCTATTTGATAAAACCTTCTTAAGCTGCATCTGTCATTTTCCACAAATTAGCCAGCCTGACAACTTCTGGGACTGTGTTATTTTCAACACAGTTCCTCAGAGACCATTAACTGTAGTTCAGTTATATCAGTGCAGATCTTACTGTACCTCAGAAAACAATTTGTCAGACTCAGGACACCCAAAATTCCTTAGAGTACCAAGGTCCTCACCTGTTATCTCCTAATGTATTTTGGACTTGTACTAACCTCTATCAAAGATGGTTCTGCCTCTCTCATATGATAATCATTAGACTTGAAAGGGAAGTTGGAGGTGATATATTCCTCATCAGTTTCTACATTTAATGGACATTTCCAAGCCTCTGCACCTTGTTCCATGATGTTTCTTTAGATTTTATAGCTCTTCCTTTTTCTTGCATATTTGAAAAGGCATCTTCAAACCATAAAGTCTTCCATAACCATACATAAGCATCTCTCAACTCCTATTTCAGCACTATATTCTATTCCATTTTTTATCTCTCAAATCACTGAACACAGTATCTTGTACAGTGTTTAATAATGTTCCTAGAATCAAAGATTCAGAATACAAAGGAAATTAACCTATGTATATTTTATACATAGGTTTGTTAATATGTCTACTCATAATTAATTTGTACCTTGACATTTCCAACTTTGTCAGGTCCCTTTAAAAGAATAAAAAACAAAATTTAGAATTTAATTACATTCTTATAATTTTTAAATTTATTTGGTAAATGGTTTGACTCTCCATATTTTATTAATGTATAATATTTCATACTGATTTATTTCTGCTTCTTAAATGTATCATTCTGTTTCATCTTTAAAAAACTACTTTATTCTCTTGAAATTTTACTTTCTTTCTTGGATGTCACTCTTGTGATTACATGTAGCTTTATCCCACAGCATGGCATATTAAACCTTGTTTTGTATTTGATATAAATCTCACTTTTAACCTTTATTATAACATAAATATTTTCCATGTATTTTTATTTTTGCATATTTTTGAACCTTTATATTTTAACCAAGTTTACCTGTTTTGCTTTCAGAAATATTGTGTGTATCATTCTGAGGATATTATCAGGTACCCTATACAACAGATGCTAAAAGGCCTTCTAGTGACATCCTTCCTGGAAAATATCTCTTTTATCCCAATACTCAGAATGCACATAGAAGGTAAAAGTTAGTAAATCAAAATGTTAGCATCTATAACTCAGTGGCTTACAGCTTAGCATCACACTGCATTTAGTACTAAACCAGAATGACTTACGTGATCTGTTAGAATGGAAAGATTTAATGGTCAGTGTGGAGCCAGTCTTGACTGCAAAAGTGCAACTTGTAGAGTCAAAGACAGGATCACTTTCCTTTGAAGATGGCAGTGGTGGGAGATAAAGACCAATGAGAGCAATGATATGCTACAATGACAAGGCACCTGAAGCTCCATTTGAACAAGTGACAGCTACAAAAAATATGTTATGCTAAGAGTTATGGGAATAGGACAGCAATAGGTACAGTGTTTAAGGTAATGCTACACATGGTTGTACAGGAACCAAGAGAAGGCAATGTAAAATTGATAGCAGTAAAATTGTAACAGCAACTGAGACGTATTTTAATAAGGATAGGAAACCCTTACTGGAATTATGGAAGCCATGTTTAGAGAAATAAACTCATTACCAGAAGTCTACCAGAGGATTATTTTTAACTTGTGAAATCATTTATATGAACAACCTTGCAAATAATTAAAAAATTATGTTAAATGATTTTTTAAAAGTATGTAAAATCAAGCTGACCTGTATGGTTCTAGCTATATGGTTATTTTAACTACAGTAGGAAGACACTGAGAATCTGCAAAGGAAATCTATGAGACTCAGAATTAATGGTTGAGTAATTTACCATCAGGTGGTGGAATAGGAAATAACATTCCAGAGATAAATGGAACTTGGTCACAAGGAATTTTTCATTAAACAAAACAATCAATAATGGTTCCCTTCACACTTTTGAAAATGTACATCCTACATAAGTTTAGAGAATGGACAATTCTAGAAAAAAAATACTGTTAGTAATATGAAATGATATGAAGTTCGAGATTTGAAAAGCTAACCTCTGCTAGATGCCCATTCCACCATAAATCTTTTATACTCAGGTCAAACCTGGTATTTATCATTATTAGACACATTATTTCACTGAAATATTTTTAACTTGATTAAATTGACCCAATTAAAAAAAAAACTTTCTAAAAATCCTGTCAAGGAATTTTATCATGGTTCTCATGACAGAGCTTAATTGAATTAAATTTACACCCCTCCCCCCCAAAAAAAAACCTAGATGATCTGGACATATATCTAGTCATTATTCTATGAAGGAGACAGTACATTGATTCATTTTGTATGTCATTGAAAAGGAACTTAAATTTAAACAGAACATTTAAAAATTGGCCCTATGTCCTAAGATCCCTAAATAAGATATTAGCTAATAAGGAAAAAACTGCAGTAGATAAGTGAAAGATAAATTAGCTTGTTTTTGGACAATGAATTCAAGAGTCTAATAGGAGATTTTATAATCCCTTAAACATACTTTTGCAATATTTGACTAATAATTTAGTGAAGTATTTACCTCAGTGAATTATTTGAGCCTGTGCCCAACTTTGTCTCAGCACATATACTCCAAATGTTCTGAGACAAAAAAGAAATGGGGGAAGCAAAGCGTAACTAGGCAAATTTACCTGCTTAATTATTTTGCCAAAGGCTCATTTTTATACATCCTTGCCTTAGTTAAAAAAAAATTTGTGTGTGAGTGGACATGTGTTTATGTTTGACCCTAAGGAACGGTCAAAAATGTGTGTTGAGATAAAGCATAGGGTGGGAGACTTTGAATAAAGTTTCTTCCCTGTCATCCTAGGGAAGTACTTCTCTTAAGAATTTTTATGTTTTTAAATACAACTGTCCCATTCTCAAAAAAAAAAAATGTGATACAGTATTTTTTAAAGTGGTAGTAAATACTAGAGGGAACTCAATTAGGATAATTCTCCAAATTGTGCTCTGAATACCTAGATGTTAAATTATCCTTTATAAATATATACAAAAACAAAACACATTTCAAAGGTGGCTGCCAACTCTGACATGCCATGCTGTCTCTATCAATAGAATATCATTTTGCCCTTGGAACTTTCTCTTTCATTTATTTAAGGAGGAACAGGAGATAAATGAATACATTAAATAAAACAAAAAAGTAAAATTTCACTTTCCAAATTTTTGTGTTCTTGTCAGCTAACTTATTTAGATATCTGTTATTAATTGAATTCCACCCATTGCTTTGCAATATTTATACTGCATCTCAAAGAGCTGGTTCTACTTCCCTGATATACTTTATTATTTCTTCCTCTTTTTAGCTTGCTATATGTTTTTATTCCACCTTAAAATTCACCCCCAACATGGGTAGATATTTTGATTTGTTCATGTCAAGGCCTAGAAGAACCTTGCACCTGCAGCCCACCTGTGGCTTTTGCTCTCAATTCTAGTTGGAATCTGGGATTCAAGCCTTTAAAACTGGATTCTAGACAACAAGAATAATTTAACTTCTATGTGAGACATCATTATCATAACAAAAGGAATGTCCTTATTCCAAAGAACAGGTTTACCAGTATGACACAGAAATACAGTAAAATGCTGTTTGTATTACTTAAGGAATCTCAGGTTGCAAGTGATGGAAAATGAACTCAACCTAGCTTAATCAAAAGATTATATTGACTTAGAGTACATCCTCCAATTACTTATATTAATATGTATTTGTACTTATATATTTATACTTATATTTATACTTAAAAAACATAGATGGAAGCGCAGGAATGAAGGTTGACTTCAAAAGAACTGCAAAGAGGATCTTCAAATCTACCTTTCTCGTTTCTGTTTCTCTTTGGATATAGGTTCATAACTTCACTGCAGATTATTTTCTTTCATTAGGTAGAAACCAGAGTCAACCAGCAATAGCACAGTCCTATCCAAAACTCCTAAAAGAAGTAATTGTTTCTTTTTCTCTTCTCTTCCTCCTGTTTCTTATTCTTCATCTTTCTCCTCCCCATTCTCCCCCTTAACCCCTCCTCCTCTTCCTCCTCTTCTCCTTCTCCTTCCTCTTCCTCTTCTTCTTCTCCTTCCTTTCTTCTTCTTCTTCTTCTTCTTCTTCTTCTTCTTCTTCTCCTTCTCCTTCTTCTCCTTCTCCTTCTCCTTCTCCTTCTTCTTCTTCTTCTTCTTCTTCACCTGCTTGGACTAATCAAATATGGGAGATTGAATTTGTGGGAAAAACAAGCAACTCCTGTGAAAACAGTATGGAAGAGGTAAGTAGGAGAAAAATACAGAGAAAGGTGGTTTGCTTTTATAAAATGAGGAAGTGTTCTGGAAAGAGGAACGATTTACTAAAATTTATCAAGTATTAACCACACTGGAATAAGAAAGCCTTGTCTTCTAGAACATTTATATAAATGTCCAACTTAAAATCTAGAAATGGAGGGACTTCCCTGGCAGTCCAATGGTTGGGAATCTGCCTTCCAGTGCAGGGGGTGTGGGTTCAGTCCCTGGTTGAGAGAACTAAGATTCTGCATGCCGTGGAGCAACTAAGCTGATGCACCACAGCTAGAGAGCCTGTGTGCTGCAACTACTGAGCCCACGAGCTCTGGAGCCCACATGCCACAGCTAGAGGGAAGCCCGCACACTGCAACAAAGAGCCTGCTCACCACAACAAGGATTCTGCGTGCTGCAACTAAGACCCAATGCAGCCAAATAAATTTAATTTAAAAATTGGAAATGGAAAAGAATATAGGAATATGTAATTATGACCAGATTTATGAGAAGACTATATTTCAATGTAGCCATCAAAGCATTTTAATATTGCATATATGTATAGAATAGATAAAATATTGCTGTATTCTTCAACTTTTAACTAAGAAAATGAAACCAACAAATTTAAATCAGAGAGAACATAATAAAGAAAATTGGTTGCACTGGCAATGGAAAAACTGAGCAAGAAAATGGGGACAATGATATGTTGCAGATATCGGCAACAATGGGGAACCAATAGTATTTTTTGGTTAGAGGTACAAAGGAAAGAGGCCATGTTACCTGTGCTCAGGGGAAAGGTTTATCTGCAACAGCTGGATTCAGGCAGTCCAGTTTAGTGGGAGTTAGAGCCCCAGAGGAGATATAGACATTGCTGGAGTTATTGCTGTCAGAGTAATAAAAATTTTGGCAAAGGGGAAGAAATCCTTTGGCTTCTTCCTTCCTCCCATTTCCCTGTCTCCTACCAGGACCTCCCATTGGCCAGAGTCAGATGTCTGCTGCCTTGAGAGCTCGGGAAATGAACCCCTTGAAGGTCAGGAACCTTATCATATAAGCAGAGAAAGGAATTGATCTTAAGGGAGTATATTTGTTTTTCTTTTCAGAGTAATAAAATTGCTTTACTACCTTTTTTTTTTTTTTCTATTTAGCTTGTTTTTACTGAGAGATTACTATAACATCTGAAGCATACTAAATATTGCCTATTTCTGACTTCCAAGAAAATGAAATCTAGTTTTTAAATGTAAAGATTTAAAACAGTCTACTTATATAAATTTACTACAGGTTTGTTCAAATTGTATTTATTTTTAGTTTATGCATCATAACATTATTTCAGGGAAAGCAGTTGTCCTCGGTATGCTTAAGATTCTAGAAGTTCACAATGGCAGCCATCAAAAATGAACAGATTGAGTGTGTACAAGACATAAGGATGTGTACTGAAAGGCGACATACAAAGAAATGAGTATTGGAAACATGACAGTCCTTGAGGATAGGAGAAGGATCCGAATAACACTGTTGTACTTGATGATGTTTGTTTCCTCTGCCCGAGGCTGAATAATTTTTCCTGCTGATTTGTTCAGTGAAAAAGACAACAATAATCCTTTCAGTATTTTTTCATTTATAATACAAAATATCTGCTTACTGGTTATTTCCTATCTAAATTGCTCTGATATGAGAAATACATGTCAAAGCAATCGTTTCCCCTTAAACATGGGTTCAGTTTAATACCCTGTCTTCCTTTCCAGCAAAATACTTTGTATTAACCTTGGTTGTTTAAGAAGAGATGGTTCTGTTTCTTTTCTTTCTTGTTTTAAATTTTTGTGAGTTTTTACTTCATGGAGGGTGAATGACCAGCAATCATGAAAGCCGTTTTCTTCTTCAAACTTTGAACAGTGAAAACATTGTGTCCTTCTGAATTGAGAAAGAAAAGGGTAGCTTTTCACCTTTTTTTCCAGTTTCCTTGATATCACAGTTTCCCATTGCCTTCTAGTACTTTTTAAAAGTAGAACTCTCTCTTTCTTCTAACCTTCCCCCTCCTCCCATATCATTCTCTCTTCATTATGTTTTATTTCTTCATAGTATCTAATGCTAGTTACTTTTTCTTATTTGTCTATTTGTTTATATTGTGTTTTTATTCTGCCCCACTGAACCATGAGCTCCTTGAAGTTATGGAATTTTTCTTGCTTGTCATTCCATCTCCCAGGCCTAGAACAATGCAACACATTCCACGTTCTCTTTAAATATTTATTGACTGATGGACAAGGAACAAATTAATATGCATGTCACATAAGAGCCCCTTATATAGAAAGGGATATGTATTAATCTATTATTTAATATTCCACTACTTCAGGAGATTTTCAAAAATAAGGACTTTGTTTGAATCAATTGTATAATGTAACAGGAACAGGCAGTGACTAACATATGGTTATTCATCAGATGGTTACTGAGTGAGAGACTACATGAATGAGTAAAGGTCTACTAAGCCTCTTTCAAACATTCACTGATTCACTGATTGACTCATTCAACAAGTATTTGAGTGCCTGTTATGTGCCAGCATCTATCTAGACACAAGAGCTACATCAATTAATAAAACAAATTATCTGCTCTCATGTATCTTACAAATAGATTTTAGAAAAAAGCAACAGCTAGAAGATTTATTAATAATAACTGTCCTATGAACTGGTGACCAAATGGTATTAGTTCATGTGTTCTTAACCTCTGTTGGAAGGCATGCATATTTATTTGAAACTTGGTCAGCAGTTCCTAAATTTGAGGTCAAAGACTTTGGCAGCCTGGTGAGCAGCAGATATTACCCTTTGGGTAAATGTTTTCCTGGGAGGAACACTACTAACAAGGTACAGAATTGCCTTATCAAATTGTGGGCCACGGCCCATTTAGAAATTATAAACTCACTTTATTTTATTTTGATCAGTTTATCATTGATCATTTAATTAGATTAAATGAGGGAGAAGACTAGAATAAAAAGTAGACTAGGATAGAATAAAATAGGAAAAAATGGAAAATTCAGAATGCTGACACTTGTCAATTAACTTGCAAAGGGTTAGTATTATTTAATACATGTATTTAAATGTGCTTGTGTTTGTGTGAATCTTTGTATTACCTCATTAGGTTATACATTATTTGATGGAGGCTGAATTTAAAAAAAAAAAAGGAAGAAAAACGATTGGAGCCATTAGCTGATAGATAAACAAGAAGAGGGTCCAAACCCTAAGATAAAGAATGGGCAGCAAAATAAGGCTAAGACTCAGAGAAGGATTAGTGGCATTGGAAGTGAGAGTGGCTTGAGTAAATCTCCTACCCACTACAGGGAAAACTGTCCAAAGGCAAGGAAATGAGGCAGGAGTGATGAAGTGGTGGCTAGTCCTGTGAATGGGAGACACAAGGGGATGACTAAATATGACATGTGTGTGGGCAAGTGCGTGAACAAGGTGGTGGTGGATTGGGGTGTAGTGCGATGGAGTTGTCCAGTGGGACTACTGGTTTACAAAGGAGAAAAAAGTGGATAGATAATTACTTTAATAAGGCAGGGTCTATGAGGGTGTTCAGATATTGAACCAGATATTCTGAATCGCAGTTTCAGATACATAAAATAGATGATACGTAATAGACTAAAGCAAAGCAAAAGTTTCCTGTATTCTGAAGTGGGGGTGAGAAAGTGATGAGAATATGAGAATAGCTGCTGCTCTCATTGAATGCAGTTGGTTCAGAACCTGGTTGAAGTTTCTGCATTTGTAGAAGTTTCTCTGTGTGTTTCATGGGGAAAGGTTTGATAAGCCTGAGAAGCTGGAAATAAACTAGCAACTGCAGATTCACAGTGTTGCTAGAGTTTATTTACTAATGTTTCAAATGAAGACAAGAAGGCGTGACTTATCTATCTCCAGGGCTACTGAGAGCATCAACTGAGATAACATATGTACAAAGCCCTGACAGTTTAGGAATAGGCATTATTACTGTTGTTGTTGTTGTTATTAGTAGTAGTATTATTTCTTCTTAGTGGGTGGGTGAGGTATCATACAGCAGAGATTGGAGAAATAGCTTTAGAGCAGGAGAATAAAGCCCTGACTGAAGTAAGATGGTAGAGAGGAAGGTTATAATAGAGTAAGCCTTCAGTACTGAAGACTGTTAGAAGTGACAACAATAATAATAAGAGCAGAGGAAGAGAACATTTAGTTGAAGGGTATTATTTTTTCTAATTACTTCAGATTCTCAAAGATAAATATACATATATGATCTGTGTGATTCTTGTACCTGGTGATCACATTACAATTCACATTCTTTCCATCCATTTAGATATGCCAACTCAGTTTCCGGGCTTTTACTTATTTCTTCTACACTTGGTTACTTTGCTATTGATCTTAGAATTTTTAATTTTTTTAATTTTTAATTTAAATTGTCTTCATTATGTGGAGAAACCATGTTTAACCTCATGGAAGAAATAGTGACTTTTCTTAAAAACTTATCATAAGTGATTTTTCTTAAAAAGTGTGTAAATGGATATGGTGAGGACCAAATGAAGAGGACCTGTCACTTTTTCTTTGGATGTTTAAAGGAACCAGTGAATACTAGTACAAATATAAAACTAAGAATTTGTCTTTTCTTTGCTCTAAGCTACTTAGGATAGGCCCTGACCAAGGGAATGAGTTGCACTTAATAAATATCTGTTGAATTTAATTACGTGGATGTGACAAAATTGTCCTACAAAGGTTTAAAATTTGTGTTATTTCTAAAAAATTCAAAATCAGAAAAATATTTTTGGACATTCATGCTTAATAAATCAAACTGGATTTCTTGCTTCATATTTCACAGACATGAATAAAACAGTTCTAAACTGAATGTTAGCCCATGAAGTCAGCATCTCTTTAGCAAGCAAATATTTGGTAAGGATAACTTTCAACCATGTGAAAAGGAGTCACACTGGCCTTTTCAGGGTGCTACTGATTCCAAATCTAGTTCATATGCTGCCAAAGCAAGCTAAATTATACACTCAATTGGACAAAGTTCATGACACTTGGAATAAATTACATTAAAATAGTCCCTTACCTTTATCTGTCATTTAATGGAATAAAAAAAAATCTATTATTTTCTTCAAGTTTTAAAATCAAAGTTAGGAGAAGTTTAAATGTTAATTTTGTGGCTTGCTAAGAGTAACCTTCTAAATTTGGGTTTCTTAGATGTTAATTTCTTTTGCTGTGACTGATGTATATGCTTAAAAGTTATTTCTTTGGAAAATGTCCACTCATTTAAAATCTATTAAGATTTTTAAATGGAAATTTTTAGATTTATCATCTTAGCAATGTTGTTTTATTAAACAAAAATCCTCAAAGTTTAAAGCTAACTGAAACTTCAAAGTTTCCAAGTTGAAGAAGAGATCATCTTAGGTCATTTTGAGATCCTCAGTGGAGCACATTTATTCACTTTATTATACAGATCATCTATCATCCAGAATAGTAGTTTTCTCAGAATATCTCAGTGACACAAAAAAGAACTTAAGTTTGAAGAGTCATAAGACCTACTTAGAACTGCATCACATCTTTGAACTTCTTATGGAAATCTGGATGAAATCTCCTTTCTGGGATGCTGCACTTAGCAGTCTACAACAGCAACACATTTGTGTGTGTCTCTTAAACGGTCATTACCTGGTGAACTCTAAAGAAGTTTCAGTTCCAGCAGTGATCCCATTAAAAAGTTGTTATCCTCTTAAGGATTTACAATTTGGGGAAAAATAAAAAATCACCCCATGATTTTGCACACAGGACAGCAACCCAAAGAAAACTTAATTTAAATCATTTCCCTGTGGTTCTGAACATAAAGTTTGGTTATTTATATCTTATAAGAAGAATTAAAATTAAAATTTTCTTGTATTTTCTGATTCTTTATTTCAATAAATGGGAAACATTGCCATTGTATAGACTAATTACTTGTGCATAATATAATGTAAGAAATCTCTTATTTTTTTAAAAATTACATATATATATTCCACAGATAATAATAAAACTGATGAGGATTCTAACAATTGGAAATTGTTAGGTCAAAAATATCACACTTCAAACTACAATGATATTTCATTATATTGAAACCCAATTTATATCTTAAAATTGTAGGTGTCAGTGTATTTCTTATTAAACTGATATAAGTACACATTAGAATAACTAAAAACAAATTTGAATGGCTAATAATTTTCCTTCTTTCAAAAATATATCTGGTAGAATATTACATTGAGATATTAAACTAGGTCACCTTCCATATATTACAATGCACTCCTTGACCTCCCTCAAAATAGTTAATTTCAAAAGCCAAGGCTAGAAAGTTGGATTTAAGAAATATTAATTTTATAAACAAAGATTAAGAGGAGTAGATTGAGCCAAGACTAAAAGGAACTAGATAAGGATGCCTTAGACTGAGAAAAAGTAAATGACTGAAGCAGATGCTAAGAAGCTTATTACTACTTGACTCTAAGAAAGAGTGTTGTTAGAATATCCAGGTAATTTGGGCAATTGAGAGTAGGGTCCTTTGCCTGAGCCCTCCAGCAACCAAGTCTCCAAGTGTCCCTGCACCAATGCCGTAAGAGATGAGCAGAAATGTCCTGTCTACACAAGTGTGTCTGAGGCAGTCTGCAAAGTTTTTTTCTGACTCCAGTGTGATTTCCATGTACCTAAGAGTTCCATGGACACTGTGCCAAGAGCCAATAAACTTCATGGGTTTTGCAGTCTGGATGAGGTGGAAACAGCCGTGAAATACACGGACCTCTAAAGATCAGCTACAAAAGTAAGTCTCTATGTAAATCAGTGAAATTAGATGTTAATACCTCTCAACATACAATAGTCTTCTAATGTCTCAAGCCCTTGCAACTCTGATTCAACCACAGGAAACTGAAGCAAGTGGGGACAGAAGAGATGGGAAGAAGCTGAATTGACTGAAAATCAATATCTTCTGTGTGTGGAACAGAAGTTCATAAAACAAAGCCCTTTGCATGTTTGAAAGGTGGCAATAAATGTTTTGTACAATTGAATTTATGGAATAAGATGCTTATCAGTTATGTATGTGTAACCTATATAAACAGTCCCTGACTTAAGATGGTTTCACTTACAATTTTTCAACTTTGAGACTTGATGATGGCGCAAAAGCATACCCTTTTAGTAGAAACTGTATTTCAAATTTTTAATTTTGATCTTTTCCCAGGTTAGCAATTTGTGGTATGCTACTCTCGTGATGTTGGGCTGCAGCAGCGAGCTGCAGCTCCCACTCAGTGAAGCGATCACAAGGGTAAACAATCTTTACTCTCAAAACCATTCTGTTTCCATAGTGTCATTCTGTTTTTCAATTTCAGTACAATATTCAATAAACTACAGGAGTAGTCAACACTTTATTATAAAATAGGCTTTGTGTTAGATAGTTTTGCCCAACTCTAGGCTAATGTTAGTGTTCTGAGCACTTTTAAAGTGAGTTAAGCTAAGCTCTGATGTTTGGTAGATGAAGTGTATTAAATGCAATCTCAACTTAGGAAATTTTCAATTTTCTATGGGTTTATCGAGAGGCAACCCCATCGTATGTCAAGGAAGATCTGTACTCCAGTTAACACTATTCATTTTTAACTACGTGTTATAATTTTTTAATGATTTGTGATATATATACATCAAATATTGGCATACATCATACTGGAATTATACCATGGTGATGTGACATGGTTAGGTGGTGCAGAAAGAAGTAGGGAAAGGGCTCTAGCAGAATTAAGAGTGATACTGTGGTACAATGCCCAAAACAACAGACTGGTATTCTTCTTTTATCATTGTATACGTGTTTGTAAACATTCTCTATAGTGTGCCTTAGTGTCCTTGGGCAATTTGCTTTGACAAAGGGAAAAAGAGCCACTGAAAGCTAAGAGATGGTCTGACACTATCATTTATGATAATGATCTCACTAATGATCTCACTTTTATGTATTTGGCTATTTCATGTTAACTACAATTTAAGAATATGTTATGTAGAACTGCGTGGAAACTGAATATCAAGTCAGCTATGGAATCATTTATGCATCAATGTAGCTCAAAGAGTAACAATTTTTTTGATATTTTGCTATGTTTGAAGCTCAAAATAATACATAGACTAATATCTTAAACTGATTAGTGACTAGATCATATTTTTTTATAAATATCAGGTTTCTTACTGATACTTATAAAAAATAGCTTTCCAAAATTTATGCTGATGTTCTGAATATTCTTCCATGTCTTATGGGAAGTTTATGACAATGTTTGTGGTTCTACAGGTATTTTGTCTGGTGCAACCTTAATATTTCCTAGAGACTGCTGATGATAATAATTTTTTTAGCACAATTGCACATTACAAAATTTCTGAATAATTCACCAGATATTGATTAATATATAACCTAAAATACAGCCCATAAGGTCAAGGTAACTGCATCACTTGTTCAAATTTCTAATGTATTAATAATGTTGTATTTAAATCATTCTAAAAAGATTATGTTATCAACTAAATAAAGGAATATTTTGATTAATGAAAAAAATTATTTAGAGTGGAAAGGTATGGAGATGTTTACTAACACACTATAATCTAAAAATGAACAGAATATAGGTCTTTATGTTTAACATTAGCATCACAAGTAGGGACATATTCACCAACACACAATCCTGGAATACAACCAACCCCACAGCAGTGAGGTTATATTTGTTACAATGCGGCTCCACTGGACTGCAGAAGTGTAAAAAATGGATGGCAGCAGTATACCTGGCCAGCTCTTGTATGGTGAGCTGAAGTGGGGAGATATCAAATAGGGCAAGCTGAAGGAACATGATCCAGACACATTGAAGAACAATTTCGAGTAATGAAGCATAGCTTCAGAATATTAGGAAATAATATCAGGGGAAAGGCCAACCCAGTGTGGAGAAATCAGAGTGGCAAAGGTGGTGTGCAGCCATGTGAAGAAGCAGCACTTCAGATTGCAGCAGATTTTGCAAAGAGCATTCACTCCCCCAAAGAACTCTGGCCACCAGTATTCATTGAGTATCATGGCTGATTTCTTACTAAATATTTTAGAAGTATTACCAATAAACAAAAATATTATATTTTCATGATGAAAATTCCTGTCAAAGCTATCTTCCCAATTATGTACAATGATGTCTAGTTTCCAAACGTTGTTGCATAAAGACTAGTACTATAAGCAAACAAAACATATAGCATATTTAGATACGTGTTTGCAAGTGTCCAATACAGCAGTCCAATAATTGCTGTATAATTGTGTTAAGGAATTTTCACATACAGGGAGATTTTTGCTTTGGGAACTTTCCTGGAAGGTCAGTTAAACTGTGACTGGTAGGATATAGTGAAGTAGTTAAGATCAGTCTCAGGAGTCAGGCCATCTGAGAGTTGAAATCATATACCTGACAATTTACCCAATTTTCACCCTGGGCAAGTTGTGAACTTCTCTTAGCTTCAGTTACTGTATCTGTATAAAGGGGAACTCAGAGGGCTATTGGGAATAAAATGCACAGAAATTGTTCAGCACTGTGCCTGACGACATGTTATTACCAGCAGATGTATAAATTTTTTCTTAATGGTCTATATAAAACCAGTAAGAATTCAGTCGCTCCCATTCACAGTGTTGGTGCCTGAAGGTTGTGTAGAATCCATGCAGAATGAGGTGTGTTTTCCAGCCAATATTACTGTACATTTTTTATGTGAAAAGAAACTAAAAGTGGTAAAGAAAAAAATGGTTTCTGAATGAAAGTGAATTAAATTTACTTATGAATTATGTTTGAAACTGACTTGTGACTGAATTCTAGGAGGATCTTGCATTTTTCTTTATATATCTGGTGCCCAGCACAGTGCCTGGGAAAATTATTTAGTAAGTAAAAAGTTGTAGTTGGAATGAATGTGTGTGCACATAAATCAACCTCTAGGGCATGATTTAGTTACTAATCTAATAGATATTATTTAATTTTAATAAATCTTTGTCAAGAGATTATATCTCTTGTCTTCAAATATCAGAAGATGTGATGTTAAAAAAATAACATTATTTGGTCCCCCGACAATTGAATGAAAGTGGGCTTCCTTTTCTGATTTGTATATCTAAAGCACAATAAAACTTAAAATAATTGAATAATTCTTATTTTTTCCTTTACTTTGTGAAGGACTGGACCACAATATATTTTTTAATTATTTATCTCATTTAGTGAATGTCTTCATATCCTTAAAGGATCCATCTTTGATCTGATTAAATTTTCTTTATTTTAATTCCTCTGTATTTGCCTTATTAAACTGTCTAATCATTTTTTCCAAATATATGGTTTGCAGATGATATAATATGTGATTTACAATTTTCCACATTGGTATAGCAATAATCTATGGCCATTTCCTGCTATTTTTCAAAAGTAAAGTAGAAATTTATCTTGATCCTAAAATATGTTAAATAATAATCTCTTTCTGCCTAAAAGCAATTTTTTAAAAAGATATGTTTTGGGTTGCATCTATATGTTGTATAATACTTTCTCAGATATTTGGAAACTTAGAAATTCAGTTGTGGAGATTAAATAATTTACCTTAAATTTTACATTGGTTTGTTTTTTGTGCCTAATTTCCCATGTTACATTTTGTGCTTGTTGCAAACCAAGATTTTTAATCTTTGTCTTCAAGGTTCCCACTGTTCTTAATAGGGGCCTTGGATGCCCTGAGGTAGAAAGATTAAGAACTGTCATTGAAAATGCCAGTTAACTGGTAGCATACAGAAAATTTTAGGTGATAAGTTTGGAAGCAAATTCAATGATTGGAAGAAATGTATAGTCCAAACAAGAGCTCTCCTACCATTTCCATTAATATGGTTAAACTATTTAAAGATATTTAGTGTCTTTGCCATATCTACCTCATTAGTAAAACTTTCTACAGACATATCTTTATGTCTTTGCCATATCTACTTCATTAGTAAAACTTTTCTACAGTTTGATTGACCTTACTCTCAAAAAGTTTTTCAAATACCTAAGATAAATATAACTTTCTTCAATTTCAGTCCAGCATGGGTAGTTTTAACAGTGGCATCTGTTGTTAGTATTTCTTCCTCATCTTTGCCTGAAACCATAATGTCACCAGAACCTTAATTACCTATCATATTTTATTTCTAAATTATTTTCCTGATTTTTTAAAGTGAAAAATCAATGTAGTTTTATTGTTTTTATTATGTATCCATTCAAAATTCACAGTAGTTTTGTCTTTCAGAGAGCTAAGCACTTGTAGAGATCACCCCATAGATCTTCATCATTTTCCTGTGAAACAAAACAAAGCATTATACCATGTAGGGAGATATCTTATAATTCTGATTTCCAACTACTTAACTAGAAAAGATTTACCACCCCACAGTACAATTCAGGATTGCTCCTTCATTTATCAATCTATATATTCTTTTCATTTTACCTTATGCAGCTAAATATAACATTTGTCTGAATAATTGACTAAATTGCTCTCTTTGAAATATTGTATAATCTTTTGGCTTTATATTCTTAATATCAGTAACAACTTTTTATCACAGAATAAAAGTACCTAGAAAACAGGCTCTTATATCTCTTCTAAGAAATTTTGATTCCCAGTGCACCTTTGTCAGTGAGCTAGAAAGGATGGTTAAACAGGGTTACTAGGAAGAAGGTTCACAGTTATTTTGAAAGGCTACTAAAAAGCACAGGTTGTACATAATTGGTAATCAAATTAAATTAATCTATTCCCTAGGATATATATATTCAAGTAATTTTATTTAATGTATATCAGAGAATTCTTAGATTTTTTTTAAAACAGTAGATAGGTAACTTTAAAAAATGTTTCCATCAAGAAAAGAAAATGTAAAAATTTTAATAATAGTAACTACATTACATAACCAAAAATATTAGTTCTATATCCATGCTAAGAAATTAGTTTTCCTTTCCTAATATTGGAATTAGTTAATCATTATGCTCTAAATCCTTTCAGCATTTGCTGACCATCTATAAAAAAACCTGGGAGGTAGGGGCGGAGATGAAGACATACAAAGAAATACATCCTCCCAAAAAGATTTTTCATAAATTTTTAGTAATTCTTTTTTAAATAGGAAATAATAATTGTTAAATTCTTTAAAATGAATTTAATAATAGAAGTCTTATTTCCTTAATGCTTATTCTCAGCTTCCACTTAAACTTCCTCCAGTTCTTTAATTCTAGCCATTTTAGAGGTTCTACTTTGTTCTTAGTGACTTTGTTTAAAATCCATATTGCCCATCAATTACTCCTAAATATTCATCTCCAAACCTCACTGATTTCCTGAGTTCTAATTTTCAGTTTTCTGTGGTCTGCTAGAGAACTTCACAAAGATGCCTTGGTTTAATGTTATTTCAACAAATACTATTTAGATGCAACAGGTGACATGTAAGGCAATGAGGACAGCTGGGAATTCAATAGAACATAATCAGTCTTTATGAAAATAATATTCCAATATGTGGGACTGAAATAAATACAGTTAGAGGGTATTGTATGTTAAAAAAATAATAATTATTTTGGAAAAAAAAAATCAGGCTATGTAAGGGGTGTGTGGGTGTCAGGATGTTGAAGTAAACCTTACTGAGAATTTGACATTTGAATAAAAACAAAAAGATGGGGAAGCAACTCATGCATATGTCTGGGGTGTGGAGGGTGAACATTCCAGGTATAGTAAACAGCTAATGCAAAGAGGGTGTTGCAGGAATATTCCTGGTATAATTAAAGAACAACAAAAAGGTCATTGTGACAATAATATGGGGGATTAGTAGAAGAATAGATAAATAATAGAAGGTCAGAACCTGTAGGTCATCAAAGGCTATCGTTAGCTTTTACTATTAAAGAAAAATGGGACCATTATAAGGTTTTTTTAAAATGTGACAACTCATGCTTTAAAACTATCACTCTGTCTTCTCTATTAATAAAAGAGACACATATCCAAATGTAAAATAATGGTGGTTTAGATAAAGATAGTAGGTAGCACTGCTGATGGAAGAAGTTTTCAGCCATTATTTCTTCTATTTCTAGTTTTCTGGTCCTTTCTCTCTTTCTTCTCCTTCTGGGACCCCTATTATATTCCATAAGTCTGTTGGGTCTTTTCATTCTTTTCTTTTTTTTTTCTCTCTTCTGATTGGTTAATTTTCACTGCTCTGTCTTCTTGTTTGTTTGCTTGTTTGTTTGGCTGTACTGCACAGCATGCAGGATCTTAGTTCTCCAACCAAGGATCAAACCTGGGCCCCCTGCAGTGGAAGTGTGGAGTCTTAACCACTGGACCACCAGGGACGTCCCCCACTGCTCTGTCTTCAAGTTTGCTGATCTTTCCTTTTGCTTGGTCTAGACTGATTTAAACCCCTCTATTGAATTTTTCAGTTTACTTATTGTATTCTCTGTGATTTGTCTTTGGTGCTTTTTTACTCTTTTCTATCTTTTTATTGAAATTCTCACTTTATTCATTCTTTGCTCTCCTGACCTCAGTGAGCACCATTATTTTGCATTCTCTATCAGGTAAATCACTTATCTCTGTTTCATTACATTGGTTTCTGAAGATTTATGTTGTTTTATTCATTTAAAACATATTATTTTATTTTTTTCCTTTTCCTTGACTCTCTGTGTTGCTTTCTGCATAGTAGATAAAATAGCCACCTCTCCTTGTCTTGATAGATTGGTCTCATATAGGAAAGGAAACTTGTCAATCAGCCGGCCCCAAGGTCCTGGTTGCCTTTCAAATCTTTGTGATCATCCAAGCATCCAACTTTGTTCTTAGTGGCTACCCATAGTTGAGGGTGTGCTAAGACCTATCAGTGTCCCCAAAACTTGGGAAATGCCCATTAGTGTGTTCAGGTCCAAAAGGACTGCAAACTGCCCTCCCCTTCAGTTACCCACTGAAGGCTAATTGGAAGCCCCACCTTCAGGCAGCAGTTGGGAAAACCAAGATGTTAGATATACAGTCTAACCCCTATCAGGGAGAAACTGGGGGCTGGATGTTTTTGCTTATACTCAACTCTGTGCTGAGCCAGAGGAATAGCCATTGGGATTGCATATGTGCCCAGATAGAACCGCATCTTTGTTGTGTGGTACAGGGGGAAGTCATGAACGTCAATCTCTGCCAGTTTTCTGTCAGAGAGAGTTGATTGGGAGCCAGTCCCTTAAGTGGCATCCATAGCAGTTCGAGTGCTTTATGTGTGGACAAGCTCTTTCCAGGGAGAAGCTGGAGGGTTGGTGTGACTGTTGGAGGCAGCTGGGGGGAGACATGGGGGACGTGTCACCAGCTCTGCCAGACTCTGTAGCATCCTGGTCATCTCCTACATGCAGCAGACAGGTTGAAAGCTGAACATCAAGCATCATCTGGGAATGATGCAGTAAAATCCCTTAAAGGGAGAAACTAGGAGGTGGGTGTTTTTGCCTGCTCCCTCTTTGTTGAATCCTGGGAAGAAGCTGTTGGAAGTGCTTGTGTGCCCATTTGAAAACTGCTTTTTTTTTTTTATTTGATATGTTCTTGTGGGACTTGTGAATGCAAAGCCCTGTTGATTATCAGAGCTAGGTGATTTGAGGGTCTATCTGTCAGGTAACAGCTGAAAAATTTGGGGCTGTAGCTGTATTGGCAAGTTGCTTCCAGGGAGATGCTGGAGACTTGGTTTTGTTGTTGGAGCTATCCAGGGGGAGAAAGTAGGGGAAAAGCCCACTGGCTCTTTCAGGTTCCAGAGAGGATCCCATTCAGCACCTAGATGTGGGCTAATTAGGAGACAGACCCTCAGGCAGCATCTGAGAAATCATAAAGTTAAATCTCTTCCAGGGAAAATATGAGAGATGGGTGTTTTTGTCTTCTCCATCCAGACTGAGCCTGGAGAGTGTAGCCACGAGAGTGCTCACACACCAACTTGATAACCCCTCTTTGTCTTCTGTAGTCCTGTGGGATTCATAAACACAAGCCCTGTTGGCTCTCAGAGCTAGATGATTTGGGGGCCCTTTCTTCAGAGAGCAGCTTTAAAAGTTGGGGTGCTAAATGTTAAGTCCAAATCCTTCACTCCTCAGGGAGAAACTGGGAGTTGGAAGTTCCCTCCTCACTGCAACGTTCTGTGGCTATGTTGGTGGAGAAGTTTACGGTTGAGAGTGTCTCAGCCGTTCCTATCCGTTTCAATGTGGGTATTTTCTGTTACTCGATGTGTAGTTTCTGGAATTCTCTCAGAGCAGATTGATCTATGGGTAGTTGTATGCCTTCATGGGAGGAGGGAATTTCAGGAGCATCCTTGTTGACATTGCTTTTAGGTTGTTTTTTTGTTTTGTTTTGTTTTGAGTTTTATTGAGATATAATTGACATACAGCATTGTATAAGTTTAGGTAGAACAGCATACTGATTTGACTTTCATACATCATGAAATGATTAACACAATAAATTTAGTAAACATCCATCATCTTATATAGATACAAAATTAAAGAAATAGAAAAAAAAATTTCCTTCTGATGAGAACTCTTAGGATTTACACTTTTAACTTTCATATGTAGTATAAAGCAGTGTTAATTATATTTATCATGTTGTACATTACAGCCCTAGTACTTATTTATCTTATAACTGGAAATTTGTACCTTTTGTCAGCCTTCATCCAATTCCCCCTCCCTCCAATCTCTGGCTCTAGTAACCACATAACTCATCTCTTTTTTTCTATGAGTTTGTTTTCTTGCTTTTGAAGTATAATTAAACTACAACACTGTGTTAGTTCCTGGTACACAACATGGTGATTCAATACTTCTATACATTACAAAATGATCACCATGAGAAGTCTAGTCACCATCTTCCACCATACACATATATTACATAATTATTGACTATATTCCCCATACTGTATGTTTATATCCATGACTCATTTATTTTGCAATTGGAAGTTTGTAACTCAGTCTCCCTCACCTATTTCTTTCATCCCCCAACCTGCCTCCCCTCTGTCAACTACTTGTTTGTTCTCTGTATCAATGATGGTTTCTGTTTTGTCATGTTTGTCCATTTGTTTTGTTTTTTTCTATTAGGTAAAGATACTTTTCTTAATAAGATTGCATATAATAGACACTCAAGTTTTATTTTAAAAAATGTATAAATGCATGCACCCATTTTATTTGGTTCCCTCACACAGCACAAAGCAAGCAAAAAACTAAGAGCTGTTTTTGCATGACTCAACAACTAGGCTGTCTGCTAATTCAAAGACAATAGATAAGGGACATAAGTGAAAAAGGAGGTTAGATTAGATCTTAAATATCAGGATATAATGTGATGTCAAATGATACAAATTACTTCACCAATTTTTTTAAAAAAAACTATTAATGTAATGTGTATGTGTGTTTGCTCTTTTTTATGTGAATGCTAAGGCAACGTACAGGTTCATTTTTCCACAATGAAAATAGCAATATTATATGTGTCCTTTACATAGTTTACCTCTAGTAATTACCAGCATACAACTGGTACTTAATAAAGTTCCTGATTTTTACTTTTTCAAATTCTTTCCCATTTTTTATGACAGTAAATGATAATAACATATATGTGGTAAAAATATCTTTGATAGTGTACTTCACTGAATCAGAGATACCTACTGCTTTGTTATTCTAGTTTTAAAGAGGGGGAGCCTAGATAAAAAAATAAATATTCTTTGGTATTATTTCTTTCTCTGCTTGCTTCTTTGCATCTATAAAGCCTTCAGTAAATATTATAACCTTTCAATTTTTCAGTGTAAATTCTTTTCATTGTATCATTTTTGATAAGAAGTCTCTATATTTATAAGTATAATAAAAATTCATTTTACTATTTATACATAAAATCATGTACCGGTTAGATTCCACATGAGATAACCTAATAAAATCAAGATTTCTGTGATCAAAGAAATGTTAGCAAACTGCCTCTGCTCAATTGTTTACAGCTAAGCATGCTACTCATTTTCAGTGTAATCAGTAATCTATCTTTTTTCTATTTATTCCTACTATGAGACACACTAATTAAATTCCCCTTTGCCCAATTCTTTTTGTGTATCACGTGAATAGCAGGTAAAGTCAATTTATGAACTTATTGTCCTTGACACAGTGTAGAAGTGTTTCCAGCTGGAACTGATTATGTTTATTCTTCTGTGTTACCCAGGTAAAAAATAATGCAAAAGATAACAATAAATAATTGCAGCTCTAACTGTATTTAAATTTATTCTGCTACTGTTATGGAACAATGCAGATAAATAGCAAAAGATCCTTCACAGTGTCCAAAGAATGTCGCTATAGCTGTAATTATTTCTTGCATGTGACCATGTGCTCTCTGCAGCAGGTGACAGGTAAATGATTTTAAAATAAAGAAAATCAAATTGAGATACTCATTATCCTTTGAGGAAATAGATTTAGCACTAGGATATGCAAGTCTTGTATTCCATCTTCCTGAGCAAGGCAATATTGTACACATTTTATAAGGTAAACTTTTAAAAAATTTTACCATTTTTTAAAATTGTGATAAGAACAGATAATGTGAAATCTACCCTCCCAATAAATTTTAAATACACAATATAGTATCCTTAACTATAGGCACAATGTTGTACAGTAGATCTCTAGAATGTATTCATCTTGTACAACTGAAACTTTTTATCCATTAAGCAACAACTCCTCATTCCCCCTCCCCAGAGCCCTGGTAATTACCCTTCTACCTTCTGCTTCTATGAGTTTGACTATTTTAGATACCTCATATAAGTGGAATCATGCAGTATTTGTCTTTCTGTGTCTGGCTTTTTTCACTTAGCATAATGCTCTCAAAGTTCATCCAAGATATTGTATATGGCAGTGTCTCCTTTTTATGGTTAAATAATATTCCTTTTTATGTATATACCACATCTTCTTATCTATTCATCTATCAATGAGCATTTAGGTTGTTTCCACATTTTGACTATTCTAAATAATGCCACAATATACCTGGTGATGCATATATCTCTTCAAGATCCAGAGTTTAATCATTTTGATTAAATACCCTGAAGTGGGATTCTTGAATCATATCCTAATTATATTTTCATTTTTTTTAGGTAAACTTTTATGTATATCTGAAAGAAATATTTGGGCTTTCTCCTATAACATTCTCTTAAAGAAGTGATTCTTGCAGGCTTATCACAGTGATTATTTTCAACATGCCAAAGGTTGGTACACAAACATGACAGAATCTTTAAACTATATTTTGGACAATGTGAGAGTATGTATACATATTATATAAATATTATTCAAGTAATATAAATGCATTATAATAATATATAAAATATATAATACTCATGTATCATACTTTATAATTTTATGTAATAGTTAAAAACCTTAGTGACACAACAAATTTATAAGTGCCAAATTTCATAAACTGAATTTTTAAAAAGAAATAATCTAGACTTTACTTACATAATATTTTAAATTTCAGGAAAAAGTACTGAACATCTAAGAAGCAATTCATTTTATTGAAACTGAACAGTATGCTATGGTTTTTAAACTCATATGGGCTTGTGAATTTTAAACATAGGCAGAATTAAAAAAAAATTTACATGTGCTAAGTTATATTAATTTGGAATATACACATACAATTTAAATAACACTGCTTTGGGTATTTAATACCTCAAATGAATGTTTGTCAGTCCATAGAAAGTATATTGTAATTAGAAAGTAGTATCTTTCAGTCTCTAATTTTTGGAGGTTTATAAACTTTAATCCATTAAAAAAACTTATTTTTTATAATGTATCTATACTAATTTCCTTTTGAAAATGAAAAGATGAAATTATGTATGGTGTATTAAAACATTATCCTATGTAGTTTATTTCATCATATAAGAACTCCCCTATGTTTTACTTGTTTTCATTTGAAGCTAATTTACATTTCATGGAAAACTATATACAAAGTCAGGGAGGAAAAGATACTTTATGAACAAATAGGTAACACTAAAAAGATATTTTAACATTTTATCAAAAAAAAATAAAGTCTCATATATGTATCCAATTATTTAAAATTAAGTTTATTCAATTATTTATATCAAAGGTATAATATACTAACACTATAACAGTTCTATATAAACCAAATCTCTGAATAATCCAGCATGGATCAAAGTTAATATGTTAACTCAAATTCATTTTGTAGAGAATCTCATTTTGTGTTTAGTTCTCTTAATCTTACTTGATAAGTTTCTCAGAGCTTACTTGTAGAATCATAAACTTCAGACCTTGATTTTCATTTTACTCTGAGATGCATGATCTTGTTTGGTTCTTTTCAAGTTTATGATGGAGAGAGAGACAGTACTGCCATGCCAACTATGAGTGAATGTGTGGGCTAGAGAGATTAGGTGGTTTTTTACATGTCATACAGTAAGTGTGTTGCATAGTTGAATGTATGGACAAATTCATCCAAGTCTTGTAGCCAATCATATTGTGGATTTCTTCCCCTTAGCACTTTTTATGAGGATTCAATATTTAAAACACACACACACACACACACACACACACACACACAATCATTAAAATTGATATTAGTGATAATTCTAAATAAGTAAAGATTGGTAAAAAAAAAAAAATTTGGAATAAAATTCAAAATGCAGCATAAGAGATTTGTGAAGGGAAAGAGAAATACTACAAACCCTAGGCTTTTTTACCTAACAGCCAATGGATATAATAGCTTGATGTTAGATGGTTAAATGTGAATGTATAAACATCTCAGGGCTTTGGGTCATGGGGTGAAACATTTTTCCCGGTGTTTCCTCTCCTAACCTTTGGTCACTAATCCTTGAAGCGATGGAATTCACCACAATATATTTTGCTACATTTTCAACTACAATCCAGTGATATACTCTTCTTTACTTGGACTCAAGGTCTTGCCCTGGACTTTGCCATTACCTGTATCTTAATCCTTGAAATAACTTTCTTCAATATCCCAGCTCAAACTACAGCCTTTCTTTTCCTTGTTTCAGGTATAACTATGAGTCTAACCATCTTCTGACTCTGAATTCGCTTCTGATTTTTCTGTGGCTCCTGTGTTTATATCCTTACTTCTTCATCTGGAAATCAGGATTCCTTTACTTTCATCATTTTCTTCTCAGTGACTTGAAACTCTCTGCCCCATCTTCTATATGAAGACAGCAGTTCTTCATTTATCAATATATTTGTCATTTCTGTACCCCGTTTCTGAGCATTGATGAAAAAATCACCCAGTTGTATAGATTAGTGATAATATACTTGTAAAAAACCTTATCTTTATCCTCAGTAATGTCTGCACATTATTCTGTTTCCATTATCTGTTTCTTCTCCATTTCTCACTTGCAGTGTCCTCAACTCCCTATTCTGCCTTCACTATCTGTTGACAAGATTAATTTCTGTTTCCCATGGAAAATAAAGAGCAAGATAATAATAGCTTTATTGCTCTATATGTCACAGCCCCATTTAAAAATGTATTTATATCCACTATCTTCTTTCCTTCCCACCTGTAGAATTGGGAAAAATATTTCTCTTCTTGCCTGAGGTTTCTAGATCCATGTGTGTGCTAATTGCCATTTGCTTATTCATAGACCTTGCTCTCCTTCGTTTCCTTTAATTTGAAACCTTAATTTCTTTCTCCTGCTTCCTCAGCGTCTGAATGTTAACAAGCCTCTTCTCTAAGCCAAACCAATCAGAACATTTACCTCCACCAATTTACACTCACTGCTTTTAATGTAGTGTATCCTATTTATACTTTAACATTTTTACAATAAATACATTTTACACAGTAAAAAGTCTATTAGTAGATTTGTGCAGTCTAAAGAATAATAAAGAATCACCCACTTACTCATTACCTACGTTAGAACATGGAAAATCACCAAAAAACTCAAAACCACCTGTGTTCTCCTCCACAGTTGCATTATTCTACATTCCCCAGGAAGCAAAGACTATCCTGCACTTTAAATGTTTTTTAAAGATTTTATGACATATGCATACTTTTGTATTCATATAAATTATTTTATATTATATGTATTGTTTCATTATTTGTTTTCTTCATATTTTTACTTTCAAATGTTTCAATATTGATATGCATTGCATTATTTTATTCATCTTCACAACTGTAATATTCCATTTTTTAAAAATGCTTTAAGTTATTTAGCCATTCCACCACTGATGAACGTTTGGATTATTTCCATATTGTTTCTGTGATAAACAATATAGCTTCATGTTCATGTCTCCTGGTGACATTTGCTAGGCAATATATCTGTATATCTCTATGCCTATATAGGTGTATAGATATAGATATAGATATAGATATAGATGTGTGTGTGTGTTTGTGTATACAAAACCTAGAATAGAATTTCAGGTCATAAAGTGTATGCATGATAATGACAAATCGTTTTTCAAAGTTGTTACATCAATTTATACCCTATTAGCAATGCACGGGAAATTCCTTTGACTTACAATCTCAGTAGCAAATAATTATCCTTTGTAGCTTTTACTTGAATTTTCCTGATTCCTAAAGTGAAGTTGAGCACTTTTTTATATAATCGTGCTGCTGTTTCTGTTTGTGTTTTATTTATTGGGAAGTTTTTGTGGATGATATTTAGCCATTGTTCTCCTGGGTTGTTGGCGTTACTGATTTTTAGGTGTCGTTTATATTCTTCATATGAATCCTGTTACGGTATACGTGTTGAAAATATTTACTTCTAGTATGAGGTTTATATTTGTTACTTTTTTGGGATATATTTTAGTGAATATAATTTGAATTTTAATATGTTTGAAGTCATTATTCTTATCATGCATAGATTGGCTTTTGTTTTGCTTATGAAATACTTTACCACTGCAAGTTTATAAAAATATTTTCCCATGTTTTCTCCTAAAGGTTTTAAAAGTTCTAAAATGTTTAATTTTTAATGTAATCCCAGATAACACTAGCAATTGTTTTGACACATGGTATATATAGAGATTAAAACATACTTTTAAATATTATATTATTTCAACACTGATCTAAAATACCAGCTCTATTATATTCAATATATCAGATTCTCACTTTAGGCCTTGGATAAACTTTGTTAATTATATGTTAGTGCCAGACAAAAATACATGCACACATATACCAAACATCCAGGTTATATGCTTTTTCTTACTTAATGATTTTTCTTTTTATGAATGAAATTTATGATTTTTATATTAATATTATTATTGAACCTAATTTGAACATTTTTTATTATTATAACATTATTCTGTATGATTTTTATAAAATCTAATAGTAATATGCACATAGTAGTTAAATATTTATTGACATAATAACACTATGAAAGTCAGTGCAATGAGGTACTTCTCCATTCTCAAAAATTTTTACATATAATATCCAAAGGAAAAAGAAGTGCAGTAATATAGCTCATTGTAATAATGGAGTAAATGTGGATTGAATTTTGAACATCTGCAAGGCAGTATTGGGACACTACAAATTATTTCATTCCAAAGAGAGTTTCCACTTTTTTAAGTCTCTAAAGAGTGTGTGGATAGTATATGTAGAGTTGTTCTCCTTATTTAGTCAGGGACTGCCACATTTAGGAATATGTGTATGGTCCTAATTCAAATGATAACATAATGGCCTTGTCAAGAATCCTTGCTTTGAGAGAGTGTTTCATGTCAAAATGAAACTGAAACCGTATGCTCATCTCCAACTAAGGTGGTTGAATACAGGTTAGGATGAGATCCTGTTCTGAGTTCCTGTTTTACAATATAATTAACAAATAGAAACAATTCAACAGTTCAGATTCTTGCTTCTGTAAACTATTCTTCAGAACAAGTCATATATTTTATGAAGAGTAAGATAAAAAGGAATTTGATTATTATTAACAAATATAATTTTATAATATTTATATTTTTATTTAATTTAGAAAGATAAGAATCCGTGCCTTAGTAGAATGATTTAGAGATTTACAGAAAAAGATTACTACACTGTTATTGCATTTTACTGATTTCCAAAATAAGCCTGTAACAAGTTCAAAATCTCTATACTTCAGATGCCTCATCAAGCTCAAGGGGACAATAATATTAGCGGTTTCCCCGTGATATTGTATAAATTATAAAGTGCTTTGAGGATATATCATGCTGTATGCATGCCATAAATATATCTGTTGAAAAATGTAATATATTTGGTGTTTTAAGCAGATATCTTTAAAAAGTTACAGGCTATGAATTATGTATATTGCCATTATGGCTCTTGAACTTATTGACTTTAAACTACTGGACACTATATTAAAAGTACCTAATTTTTCTTTAAAATATGTGCAAATTTTGCAAGTTTTCCAAAAATCATTAGGAAAGTTTCTTCAACTATTTCATGTCAGTAAGTTAATATATATCAGAAAATAGAAATGTAAAAAGCTATTATGATCATCAGTTATATGGTACACTGTAGATTTATAGTATGATTATGAGACTTAGTTTACTTGAACTTTGACATTATCTAGAGTCATATTTAATATATGTTAATTTGAGATAAATTTATTTGAATTTCTTATTAAGAATGATAGAGAATAAATTTACCTTAGTTGTGTTGTTGTTGTTGTTGTTGTTTTACTTTCAGTAAGAAGAAAATAGTGTTTAACATTTAATTCCTGACATAAAAAAGGATCAAGGAAGCAGATAGAGAAAAACAGCTGGGGTATATACAGATATTCAGATTGTTTTTGCTTTAAAAAGCCTTCACTCTAGAAAGAAAAATAAAGGAAATAGTGATAAAGATTCCAAGAGGCCTTAAGTGCTTTGGCACTGCAATAGGTAAATAACTCCACTGAAGTAACTCATTGATACAGAGAACTGTTGCTACCTTGAGGCAACGTTAATTTCAAAAGTTCTTAATAATCTAAGCAAATGCATTCATATTGGTAAATCACACATTTTCATATGTGACTGGTAGATCATTTTGTTTTTACACCCTACTTTGCCATTTCTTTTACAAGTCAGTGTGGATGTTAACTACAACCAGCATTTTGAATCCACCTTAGAAGAGCAACATTCTGTGTGATTTACTGTATAATGTACTTATTGGTAAAATAACTCTAAACTTTTTCTAACAGGAAAATATTGGGGGTAGTATTAGACACTTAGTTTTCCAGCCAAGTTAGCAAATAACATCAGCAGCTAAATCCTTAAGCTTTATACACATGTGCATGCACACAAACATATAGACACACATACACACACACCCCCATGCTCCTCTCTCACCAACACACATAAGCAAGAAGAAATAAAACTGGAGAGTTTAAATTCTATTTAAAATAAAGTACCTTAGGTCAAAGAAAATTTGAAGGGAAGACACAGACTAAAATACAGTACCAGTGTAATGATAGGTCCTATCTGTGTAGTCCATTGACTAAAATGTTAGCTTAGTAATTTTCAGACTGCAAGTAATCACAAAATATAGAATGCAAATATTATAAAAGGAAATGAAGAAACAACAACATATTATCAGTACACGATGTTTAAATGATTAATACTATACCTAAAAGATTGCTTGGATATGAAAAATTGATATAGTCTTTTTTCCTCTAATTAAATAGAAACAGTAGTTTGGAGAGAGGTTTTTATGCAAAATATGTAGCTTTCTTTTTCAAAATTCAGACACAAGGAGAAAGAATATCAATAATCTCAGCCAGCATACAATTCAAATAGATTATAGATAATAATACACTAATTCAATTAGTATATCCAATTTAGCAATCTATATTTGTTATATTAATATTAACATTGAATACCATTAATTATTCTTTTTCAATAGGTCATGTTGTCAAATTTTAAAAAGATCTTAGTAAATATCATTAGGACTTATAAATGACTCTGTATGTGATTGAATACTTGACCATTATTTCTATATTCAAGGAATTTTTTCATATTTTCAAGCTACTTGTACATATTGAATGTGAATGATCCAAAGAAAGGATAATTAAAATTTTATTTTAAATATGGGTATAAACAAATTTTAGTTATTTTAAGTAAGTTTTTGAAGTAAAATTTGGCATTGAATAATGATTTCTATTGCTAATACTTTTAAGTGTAATACCATTTTCTTCATTTATTTAATAGTCTACATTTTTTCTAAGTTAATAGAAAAGATTTTTAAAACCTGATAAGAAATAAAATAAAGGAAAGGCATTTTTGAAAAAGAAATGTTTAATTCATTTTAAACTTTGTTTCAACTGTAATGTATCACAACAAATTTACTTATGTCAATGAAAAAAAGTAATTATTTAACTTTTTGGTAAACTTTAATACACTCATGAATTTGTTTGACTTTACATTTTATGAAAAATAAAGGATTAAAATAGCTACAAAGCAGGCAAGGATGTGAATAGCAAATTCCCCCATTTCTTACGTGAGTGTAGCTGTTGCTATAGCTACTGAGTAGCTTGCCTTCAACATAGGTTTAGATTTGACCTTCAGATTAACCTATGACTCCAACATTATGGGTGTATGCTATAGGGTATTATTTTCTTTCTTGTTTTTTTTTTTTAACCAGCAGATGAATTGCCTGTAAGGTAAAACCCACGAAGAATACATACTGACAAATTTCAATTTACATAGACTGAAAGGTGATTATAAACTGTGCACGTATGAATTTTTCCAAAATATATTGTTTACCATTGAAGGCTATTTATATATCTCATTCACCATTTTATTTCCTGAAATAATTTATCTTCCAGATATACTTATTTATAACTGTAACTTTGAAATATCTTCAACTTTGCTCTCACTACTGAAATTATTTACAACTGTATCTAGTAAGGTTATAACACTGCTAATTTATTCACTTTTAATTATATTTATATATGACACTTTTTTAATCTGATAGGTCTTTTATCATTTTTCCTTAATTACACACAATCACTTACAGATAAAAATATGACTTGGAAAAATAATGTCTTTTGATATTAATTTAATTTTTATGTTTCTATGTACATACTATAGAAGTACTCTGAAGTCCAAAGGTATATTGGCATTGACAACATAAAATGAGAGACATATTGAGAAAAATAAGTTTAAGGTAATGACTTTGGAAATAGTCAAAGAAGTAATTTTAAAGGGCATGTTTTAGATAATGTTTGGAGACTACAGTCATACCATATAAGGCTATACAAGATGTTCAAGGAACATCTCTAAAAGCTGCTATTCATAAAAATTACAACAATAATTTGTTTCCCTGGAGTTTTACAGTGTGGTGGTCTTTGGACTGTTTATATGAAAATTTGTGCATATAAATGAAAAGCATAAAAAAGACAATAGTAAAAGGTAAATATGTGGGTAAATATTAAGGCTTTTCATAAAATTGTTATTCATAAATAGATATGTTTACATTGTTAAAACATTGCTAAGGGATTATTGCATTGTAGGAATAAAATATATGAGAAGAAGAACACAAAACATAGAAAGGTAGTAAATGGAATTAAACTGAAGTAAAATTCTTACATTGTTCAGGATGTAGATTATTTCTGGAATAACCTGATGACTTAAAGATACTTGCTCTACTATTTAGAACAACAACTAACATATAACACATAAATAGATCTAAAAAATCAATAAGCCAGATAAAGTAAGATACTAACAAATATTTGATTCACTTGAAAGAAGTATGGTAATGAGAAACAGAGAATCACAGATCAACAGGAGAAAATAACAAGAAGGTAAATTTTAACCCAACCGTATCAATAATCACCATAAAAGTAAATGGACTAAACACACTAATTAAAAGGCAGAGATTTAAAAATATTGAATCATATGCTGTTTAAAAACATATTTTAAATATTGAGAACAGAATAGCTGGAAATAAAAGGGGAGAAACATGTATCATTGCAAACACATTGAGTATTAGAAAGTTGATGTAGCTACATTAATATAGAAATACACACTATGGCCAAGTTAAAGAGGCATATTTCACAGTATGAAACAGTCAATTCATCAAGCTATAATAATCTTAAATGTGTACACACTTAATAACAAAACTATTTTAGAGCAATAAAACTGACAGAACTACAGGAAAAAGTCACAGTAATATTATGTGATTTGGAGAATCTTCTCTTGGTGTTAGATAGAACAATTAGGCTAATAAAAAATGTTAGAAAATAAAAGATTTGAACAACACTATTAAACAATTTGACCCAAATGACAATTGCAGAACATTGTAGCAACCACTGAATGCATATTTATTTTCACTTGCACATAAAACATCCATTAAAAAAGTATCAATACATTTCAAATGTTTGAAATAATACAGAATGTGCTCTTTGATCAAAATGATATTAAATTAGAAATAAATAACAGTACTAGATCTTAAAAAACTCTAAAAATTTGGAAATAAAATAATATATTTCTAAATAGTCCATGATTCAAGAAATCAAGAAACATTTTTTAAACATATGAACTAAATGATAAGAAAAACATCAAAATTTGTAACATGAAGATAAGGCAGTACTTAGAAATATTATAGTATATGGGAAGTAAATAATTAATTTCTATGAATTTTATTTTATTATATATATTACTCTCCATAAAAAGGGAGAAAAAAGGTAAACATTGAGGAAATTATCTAATTCAGTGTCACCCCAAATAAAAAATTGATCAATGGAGATGATGATGATAATAATGATGATGATGATATACATAAGTCAGGTAAACTTTAAAAGTAAGAACTGCTGGACTATTTGAATATGGTGACATTAATATCTTTTTCATAATATTCAGTTTTAATTACACTTTTGTTTTATTTTGTATCTTTCTCCTTCAGTTACCAATACCTCCTTTGCTTTCTAAATGTCGTCCAAATGTGAAGGAAATTAAATACTTTCAATGTTTTACTTTCAAAATTAGAGGTCCCTCTTTTTCATATTCTTTCAAAGTTTTCAAAGCTTCATATTCATAGTTTTGTGTATTGATTTCAGTCAGACTGTAAATTTTTCCAAGCAGAAATATTCATTTAAAAAATAATTTATCTTATTGTATGTTGAAATATTTATTATTGTTATGTGTAAAAGTTCAGACATCAATGAACGGAGGAAAGATAGAGGAGAAGAATCATCACTACTCACACACTATTCATAAAGTTTTTCTGAAACAATTCCTGCTTGAGGAATTTTAGAATGTCTTTTCATAAGAAAACCCTCTGTAAAAAGTCAAAATCCATTTTGTCTCTTAACAAAATAGTATTTCTTCTTGTAGCCCTCATTTTCCCTAGAAAGGGTAGCAGTGGGATTACAGGATTTAGGTTCTGTTTTGGCACTTGTAAATTTACTGAAAGGTATAAATTACATGTACTATTTTAACCTCCCCTTTTAAAAATATTGACCTTGTCCTGTCCTTGCACAGGTGAACCTCCTCCTTTTTACCTCTTGTAATTTTAAATTTTCCCATGTTGCAAAGCTTCATCACCATATACATTTGATATATGAAACAGATTTCTATGTCTCCTCTATTAGTCTCAACTCCACTGATAAAAGTTTTGACATTGTATACAGTGAATAGAGGTGATATGGATTATCAATATTGGAGTGGCAATTAAGAAGCAGTACACGGAAAAAAACTCCAATTTCTTCTTCTGACTTTAGCAATAAGTGTCCAGGTTTTATTTATAATTGAATTTTTGTTTCATCACTTTTAAAATATAGAAGTAACTTGCTATAAACACTCACTTATTTCTTGTAAGAATAAAATAGAACAATAAAGTATAGAAAAGTTTTTTCAGAAACTTCAAAACATTTTAAAATCAGACATTGATATCACTTGATGAACATTTTTAAATTAGGTTATGTAATTTTAATTAACAGTAAAGGTATCTCAATGTATTGAATCCCAATGTTACTATAAGTAAAAATCAAAATATCAGTTATTGTATTGTTTTTTTGCATATATTATATTATTTTACACATATTTAAAAGTACAGGATGTTGTTTCTATGTCTCTTTTCAAATTATTGTATAATCATAGGAACTTGATTTGTGGATGTAGTTGAAATTTTGGAATACAGAAATTAGGGAAAACTGTGTGTTGTCCTTAAAGGTTGTGGTTTATTAGACAATTTGAAATGATTGAATTGAACTTTAGTGCATTATTTTCCTTGTATCACAATCAACATTTTAGCAGAAAATTGGGACTCAACACATATGCTTTGAGGCAGATAATCTAATAATTAGTAATAATATGTATTTCTATCTACTAATGGAAAAAACATGATTAAAATGGTTAATGAAGGAGGGGACCAAGATGGTAGAGTAGGAGGATGTGAAACTCACCTTCCCTGTAAACATATCAAAAATACATCTACACAGGGAGCAATTGTCACTGAAAACTAACTAGAGACTGGCAGAAAGACTCCCATACAACAAAGACTGTAAGGAAAATCCACACAGAATTGGGTAAGAAGGGAAGAAAAGTGATTAGGTTGGGACCTCTGTCCCTGGGAGGGGACTCAGAGGAAAAGGGAGATTACATGGGCAGAGATCCTCCCTGGGGAGTGAGTGATTCAAGCTATATACTGGATGCCCCAGGCCTGTGGTCTGCCACAAGGAAGAAGAGCCACCTTAGCTGGTTGGAAGGCCAGTAGGACTAACAGGAAGTCTGCGGGAAGTCTGGACTCTCCTTGTGAGGAGCATGTGCACACATGATTGCTCCTGAATCAGAGAGGTGAAGGTGGATTAAAAATTTCACCAGTGGCTGGTCAGTTTTCCAGAGCCCACCAGCACATGCCCCTTCCTGACCCCAGCAATTGCTCTAACACCACTTGATTTGTGACACAGCTCTGCATTGGGAAGAGGGATTGGCTGTGAGGAACAAAAGCAGAGCTTGGCTGTGAGACATGAAATCAACTCAGACCCAGCCATAAGACAAAGAGGTGGCATCTTCAGAACTACATGGCATCTGAGCAGGGTATGGGCAGCCATTACAGGCCCTAACACATGGCATCAGAAACAGTCTGGGTCTTGAACCCCAGGCAAACCACCACAACCTGTGTCCTGACACATGCTGAATGCCAACACCAACCCCCCCATGCCAACACTGCTTGCTTCAGCACTGCTTCCCTCGGGGGTGAGATTGCCAGTGCTGGGAGGTGGGAGAGCACATGTTTATAGGGAAAAAAGCCAGCTCAGACCTGACCCTCAGGCCTTCTTCTCCAGCAACTTGAGAGCAGACCTCCACTCTGATAGGGAAGTGATGGCCACTGAGAAGAGGGGAAGCCTCAGTTCACATTTAGCTCTGGCTCTAGACATCTCATCTTCAGCCCCACCTCCCACCAAGGTGAGAGATGCCAAAAAAACCTGAGAAAATATGTGACTCATGTTCACATCAATCCAGCTCTCCCACAAAGCCACTGGGCACACCAACTATATAGGGACAATCACACACAAGTAAACCTCTTCAAGAATGCAATAGGTAACTGTATCACATAATTTCACAGAGACAGGAAAAGTTAAGCAAAATGAGAAGATGAAGGAATTCATCTCAATTGAAAAAGCAAGAGAAAACCCCTGGAAAAACGACTAATGAAACAGAAACAGACAACTTATCTGATAAAGAATTCAAAGCATTAGTAGTAATAATAGTAATTGGATTAGGGAAAATAATAGATGAACATAGTTAGAACTCTAACAAAGAACTAGAAAATATATAATAGAATGAGTCAGACCTTAAGACTAAAATAACTGAAATGAAAAACACACAAGAATAAACGAATGGCATTCTAGGTGATACAGAAGAATGCCTATATGATCAAGAAGAATAATAATGGAAATCACCTAGTGAGAACAGCAAGACAAATAACAAATTTTAAAAATGTGAACAGTTTAAATATACTTGGGGTAACATCAAGCTTACCAACATTCACATTATAAGTGTCCCCGAAGGAGAAGAAAGAAGGAAGAGGATCAAAAATGCATATGATGAAATGATGGCTGAAACTTCCCAAACCTGAAAAAGGAAAAAGATATCCAGGTACAAGAAGCACAGAGGGACCCAAACACGATGAACCCAAGAGACCCACACAAAGACATATCATAATTAAAATGGCAAAATGTAAAGATAAAGAGATAATTCTAAAGAGAGCAAGAGAAAAACAAAGAGTCACATACAAGGGGATCCCCACAAGGCTACCAGCTGATTTTTCTGCAGAAATTTTGCAGGCCAGAGAGGAGTGGTGTGATACATTCAAAGTGCTGAAAGAGAAAAACCTGTAACCTAGGGTAATCTACCCAGCAAGATTATCATTTAGAATTGAAGGAAAGATAAAGAACTTCTCAGACAAGCATACACTAAAAGAGTTCATCAATAATAAACCTACCATCAAAGAAATGTTAAGGGGTCTTCTCTAAGTGGGAAAAAATGCTATAAGAAGAAGAAAGAATCTATAGGAAAGGAAAAATCCAGCTAATAAAGGCAAATATATTGTGAAGGCTAAAGATCAACCACTTAAATAAGCTAGTATGAAGATTAAAATACAAAAAAATTATAAAATCAACTGTAACGATAATAAACAATAAAAAGGTAAACATGAAGATGTTAAATATGACATCCAAAACACAAAAAGTGAAGGAGAATAAAAAATGTAGATACAGTAGAATGTGTTTGAACTTAAAGGACTACCTGTTTAAAACAAGTAGATATAGTTATAGATTAACATATATGAACCACATGGTAACCACAAATAGAAAACCTAAAATAGATACACAAAAACTAGAGAGAAAAGAACACAAGCAACCACTAAAGAAAATCATCAAACCACAAGAGAAGAAACAAACAGAAGAAAAGAACAGAGAAGAACTACAAAAACAATTTGAAAACAAGTAATAAAATGGCATTAAGTACATATTTATCAATAATTGCTTTAAATGTCAACGGACTAAATGCTCTGATCAAAAGATATAGTATGGCTGATTGGATTTCAAACAAAGATCCATCTATATGCCACTTTCAAGTAACTTATTTCAGAGCTAAAGACACACATAGACTGAAAGTTAGGAGACGGAAAGAGATATTTCATGCAAGTGGAAATGACAGGCTAGCAGGGGTAGCAATACTCATCAGACAAAATATTTAAAACAAATCTATAAAACAAGACAAAGAAGGATGTTATAAAACAAAAAAGGGACCAATAAATGAAGAGGATATTACCCTCGTTAACATATATGCACCCAAAACAGGCATGCCTAACTATAAAATCAAATATTAACAGACATAAAGGGAGAGATTGACAATAATACACAATAATAGTAGGGGACTTTAACACCCCACTTCCATCAATGGACAGATCATCCAGACAGAAAAATCAATAAGGCAACAGTGACACAATAGACCAGTTGGACTTAATAGATATCTACATTACATTACATTAGAAAACAGCAGAATATACACTCTTTTCAAGTGAACAGGGAACAGTCTCAAAAATAGATCACATTTGGGAGTTTCCTGGTGGCCTAGAGGTTAGGAGCTCAGGCTTTTGCTGCCATGGCCCAGGTTCAGGCCCTGGTTGGGCGACTGAGATCCCACAAGCTGTGCTGCATGGCCAAAAACAAACAAACAAAATAGATCACATTCTAGGCCACAAAAAAAATATCAACAAATTTAAGAAGATAGAAATTATATCAAGCATTTTTTCCAACCACAATGGTATAAAACTAGAAATCAATTACAGAAAGAAAAATGAGAAAAGCACAAACATATGAAAACTAAACCACATACTACTAAAAAACCAATAGGTCCAGGACATAATTAAAAAGGAACTCAGAAAATACCAGAAGAAAAATGAAAATGGAAACATGACTTTCCAAAATACATGGAATACATCAAAAGCATTTCTAAGATGCAAATTTATAGTCATATAGCCTACCTGAAGAAACAAGAAAAATCTCAAATAAACAACTTAACCTACCATCTAAAGAGTTAGAAAAGCAAGAACAAACAAAGCCCAAAGTCAGCAGAAGGAAGGAAATAATAAAGATCAGAGAGGAAATAAATTAAAGACAAAAACAAACAAACAATAAAAAGAATTAATGAAACTAAGAGTTAGTTTTCTGAAAAGATAAACAAAATTGATAAACCTATAGGCAGGCTCATTGAAAAGAAAAGAGAGAGGACTCAAGTAAACAAAATAATAAATGAAGGAGTAGAAATTATAACCAATACCACAGAGACACAAAAAATCGTAAGAGAATACTATGAACAGTTATATGCCAAAAAATTGGACAACCTAGAAGAAATGGATACATTTTTGGAAATATACAAACTGTGAAGTCTGATTCAGGAAGGGACAAACAATCTGAACAAACCTATCACTATTAATGAAATTGAATTTGTAATAATAATAATAATAATAATAAATACCAGCAAACAAATGTCTGGGACCCAACAGCTTCCACAGGGGAATTCCATCAAACATATAAAGAAGAACTTATACCTATCCTCAAACTATTCCAAAAAAATTGAAGATGGAACATTCCCTAATACATTCAAGGCTGCCATTACCCTGACACTAACACCAGATAAAGACACTACAAAAAAAGGAAAATTACAGGCTGATGTTTCCAATAAATATAGATGCAAAAATCCTCAACAAATATTAGCAAACCAATTCAAAAATATGTTAAAAGGATCATATGCCATGATTAAGTGAGATTTATTCTGGGGATACAAGGATGGTTCAATATTCGCAAATCAATCAATGTGATACACCACATTAACAAAAGGAAGTACAAAATCACACAATCAACTAAACAGAAGCAGAAAATCATTTGACAAAATTCAAAATACATTTATGATAAAACTCTCATCAACATGAGTGTAGAGGAAACATAATAAAGGCATGACAAAGCCACAGCTAATATTATATTCAATGATGAAAAGCTGAAAGCCTTTCCTCTAAAATCAGGAAGAAGACAAGGATGAACACTCTTACCACTTATATTTAACATAGTATTAGAAGTCCTAGTCACAGCAACCAGAAAGAAAAAGAAATAAAAGTCACCAGAATTGAAAGGGAAGAAGTAAAACAGTCACTATTTGAAGATGACATGACACTATATATATATATAAAAATATAAATAAATAAATAAATAAATAAAATATATATATATATGGTGTCATTAAAGTCTCCACCAAAAAATTGTTAGAACTAATAAATGAATTCAGTAAAGTTGCACAATACAAGAGGAATATACCGAAATCTGTTGCTTTTCTATACACTGATAATGGACTATTTGAAAAGGAAAGCAAGAAAATAATCCTGTATAAAATGTGTCAAAAAGAATCAAATACCCAGGAATTAAATTAACTAAGGAGGTGAAAGACTTATTCTCTGAAAACTGTAAAACACTCATGAAGGAAATTGAAGATGATACAAAGAAATGGAAAGATATTCAGTGCTCTTTGATGGAAGAATTAATATTGTTAGAATGTTCATACTACCAAAAGCAATCTACAAATGTAACGTAATCCCTATTAAAATACCCATGACATTTTACACAGAACTGGAACAAATAATCCTAATATTTATATTGAACACCAAAAGACCCCAAATTGTCAATGCAATCTTGAGAAAAATGAACAAAGCTGGAGGTAGCACACTCCCTGATTTCAGACTATACTACAAAGCTACAGTAATCAAAACAGTATGGTACTGGCACAAACACAGACATATAGCTCAGTGGAACAGAATAGAGAGCCCAGAATTAAACCCACATACAAGTGGCCCATTAATCTAAGACAAAGGAGGCAAGGCAATACAATGGAGAATAAACAGTCCTTCAATAAGTGGTTCTGGGAAAACTGGACAGCTACATGTAAAAGAATGAGATTAGCATGGTTCCTCATGCCATATATAAAGATAAACTCAAAATGGATTAAAGACATTAATGTGAGTCTTGAAACCATAAAACTCATAGAAGAGACCATATGCAGAACAATCTTTGACATAATTCATGTCAATGTATTTTTGGATCTGTCTCCTAAGGCAAAAGGAACAGAAGCAAAAATAAACAAATGGGACATAATTAAACTTAAAATCTTTTGCACTACAAAGGAAACCATCAACAAAATTAAAAGACAACCTACTGAATGGGAGAAAATATTTGAAAATGACATGACTGATAAGGGGTTAATATCAAAAATATATAAACACCTCAAACAACTCAATGTCAAAAAAACAAAAACCATCTACATGTGGAACAACCCCTACAGAACACCGACTGAACGCTGGCAGAAGACCTCAGACCTCCTAAAAGGCAAGAAACTCCCCACTTACCTGGGTAGAGCAAAAGAAAAAGAAAAAACAGAGACAAAAGAATAGGGATGGGACCTGCACCAGTGAGAGGGAGCTGTGAAGGAGGAAATGTTTCCACACACTAGGAAGCACCTTCGTGGGTGGAGACTGCGGGTGGCAGAAGGGGGAAGCTTTGGGGCTGTGGAGGAGAGTGCAGCAACAGGGGTGTGGAGGGCAAAGCGGAGAGATTCTCGCACAGAGGATCAGTGCCAGCCAGCACTCACCAGCCCGAGAGACTTGTTTGCTCGCCCGCTGGGGCGGACGGTGGCTGGGAGCTGAGGATCGGGCTTTGGTTGGACCACAGGGAGAGGACTCGTGACAGGAACATAGCCTGAAGGGGTTAGTGCACCATGGCTAGCTGGGAGAGAGTCCAGGAAACAGTCTGGACCTGCCGAAAAGCCAAGAGACTTTTTCTTCCCTCTTTGTTTCCTGGTGCGAGAGGAGAGGGGTTTAAGAGTGCTGCTTAAAGGAGAACCAGAGAGGGACACCAGCCGCGGCTATCAGCGCAGACCCCAGAAAAGGGCATGAGATGCTAAGGCCGCTGATGCCACCACCAAGAAGCCTGTGTGTGAGCACAGGTCACTATCAACACCTCCCCTCCCGAGAGCCTGTGCAGCACGCCACTGCCAGGGTCCCGTGATCCAGGGACAACTTCCCCGGGAGAAGACATGGAGCACCTCAGGCTGGTGCAACGTCACGCCAGCCTCTGCCACTGCAGGATCCCCCCGCACTCCGTGCCCTTTCCTCCCCCAGCTTGAGTGAGCCAGAGCCCCCGAATCAGCTGCTCCTTTAACCCCATCCTGTCTGAGTGACGAACAGACGCCTTCCGGAGACCTACACGCAGAGTCGGGGCCAAATCCAAAGCTGAACCCCAGGAGCTGTGTGAACAAAGAAGAGAAAGGGAAATTTCTCCAGCAGCCTCAGAAGCAGCAGATTAAAGTTCCACAATCAACTTGATGTACGCTGCATCAGTGGAATAGCTGAATAGACAATGAATCATCCCAATTTGAGGAGGTGGACTTTGAGAGCAAAATATATTATTTTTTTCCCCTTTTCCTCTTTTGGTGAGAGTGTATGTGTATGCTTCTGTGTGAGATATTGTCTGTATAGCTTTGCTTTCATGCTTTCTACTTTTTCTCCCTTTTATTCTGTGCCGTGTGGATGAAAAACTTTTGTTGCTCCAGCCAGGAGTCAGTGCTGTGCCTCTGAGGTGGGAGAGACAACTTCAGGACACTGGTCCACAAGAGACCTCCCATCTCCATGTAATATCAAATGACGAAAATCTCCCAGAGATCTCCATCTCAACACCAACACCCACCTTTACTCAACGACCAACAAGCTACAGTGCTGGACACCCTATGCCAAACAACTAGCAAGACATGAACACGACACCACCCATTAGCAGAGAAGCTGCCTAAATTCATAATAAGACCACAGACACCCCAAAACACACCACCAGACGTGGATCTTCCCACCAGAAAGAAAAGATCCAGGCTCATCCACCAGAAGACAGGCACTAGTCCCCTCCACCAGGAAGCCTAAACAACCCATGGAACCAACCTTAGCCACTCTGGGCAGACACCAAAAACAATGGGAACTAAGAACCTGCAGCCTGCAGAAAGGAGACCCCAAACACAGTAAGATAAGCAAAATGAGAAGACAGAAAAACACACAGCAGATGAAGGTGCAAGACAAAAACCCACCAGACCTAACAAATGAAGAGGAAATAGGCAGTCTACCTGAAAAAGAATTCAGAATAATGATGGTAAAGATGATCCAAAATCTTGGAAATAGAATAGAGAAAATGCAAGAAACATTTAACAAGGACCTAGAAAAACTAAAGAGGAAACTAGCAACGATGAACAACACAATAAATGAAATTAAAAATACTCTAGAAGAGATCAATAGCAGAATAACTGAGGCAGAAGAATGCAAAAGTGATCTGGAAGATAAGATAGTGGAAATAACTACTGCAGAGCAGAATAAAGAAAAAGAAGAACAAAAAAACCCCAAAGTTAGCAGAAGGAAAGAAATCATAAAGATCAGATAAGAAATAAATGAAAAAGAAATGAAGGAAATGATAGCAAACATGAATAAAACTAAAAGCTGGTTCTTTGAGAAGATAAACAAAGTTGATAAAGCATTAACCATACTCATCAAGAAAAAAAGGGAGAAGACTCAAATCAATAGAATTAGAAATGAAAAAGGATAAGTAACAACGGACACTGCAGAAATATGAAAGATCATGAGAGATTACTACAAGCAACTCTATGCCAATAAAATGGACAACCTGGAAGAAATGGACAAATTCTTAGAAATGCACAGCTGCCAAGACTGAACCAGGAAGAAATAGAAAATGTGAACAGACCAATCACAAGCACTGAAATTGAAACTGTGATTAAAAATCTTCCATTTAGAGAAGAGCTAAAACCTATCCTTCTCAAACTTTTCCAAAATATAGCAGAGGGAGGAACACTCCCAAACTCATTCTATGAGGCCACCATCACCCTGATATCAAAACCAGACAAAGATGTCACATAGAAAGAAAACTACAGGCCAATATCACTGATGAATATAGATGCAAAAATTCTCAAGAAAATACTAGCAAACAAAATCCAACAGCACATTAAAAGGATTATACACCATGATCAAGTGGGGTTTATTCCAGGAATGCAAGGATTCTTCAATATATGCAAATCAATCAACGTGATACACCATATTAATAAATTGAAGGAGAAAAAACATATGATCATCTCAATAGATGCAGAGAAAGCTTTTGACAAAATTCAACACCAATTTATGATAAAAACCCTGCAGAAAATAGGCATAGAGGGAACTTTCCTCAGCATAATAAAGGCCATATATGACAAACCCACAGCCAACATCATTCTCAATGGTGAAAAACTGAAACCATTTCCACTAAGATCAGGAACAAGACAAGGTTGCCCACTCTAACTACTCTTATTCAACATAGATTTGGAAGTTTTAGCCACAGCAATCAGAGAAAAAAAGGAAATAAAAGGAATCCAAATTGGAAAAGCAGAAGTAAAGCTGTCACTGTTTGCATATGACATGATACTATACAGAGAATCCTAAAGATGCTACCAGAACACTACTAGAGCTAATCAATGCATTTGGTAAAGTAGCAGGATACAAAATTAATGCACAGAAATGTCTGGCATTCCTATACACTAATGATGAAAAATCTGAAAGTGAAATAAAAACAGCACTCCCATTTACCATCACAACAAAAAGAATAAAATATCTAGTAATAAACCTACCTAAGGAGACAAAAGACTTGTATGCAGAAAATTATAAGAAATGGATGAAAGAAATTAAAGATGATACAAATAGATGGAGAGATATACCATGTTCTTGGATTGGAAGAATCAATATTGTTAAAATGGCTCTATTACTCAAAGCAATCTATAGATTCAATGTAATCCCTATCAAGCTACCAATGGCATTTTTCACAGACCTAGAACAAAAAATTTCACAATTTGTATGGAAACACAAAAGATCCTGAATAACCAAAGCAATCTTGAGAATGAAAAATGGAGCTGGAGGAATCAGGCTCTCTGACTTCAGACTATACTACAAAGCTACAGTAATCTAGACAGTATGGTACTGGCACAAAACCAGAAATATAGATCAATGGAACAGGATAGAAAGCCCAGAGATAAACCCTCACACATACAGTCACCTTATCTTTGATAAAGGAGACAGGAATATACAGTGGGGAAAGGACAGCCTCTTCAATAAGTGGTGCTGGGAAAACTGGACAGCTACATGTAAAAGTATGAGATTAGAACACTCCTTAACACCATACACAAAAAGAAGCTCAAAATGGATTAAAGACCTTAATGTAAGGCCAGATACTATCAAAATCTTAGAGGAAAACATAGGCAGAACACTCTATGACATAAATCACAGCAAGATCCTTTTTGATCCACCTCCTAGAGAAATGGAAATAAAAACAAAAATAAACAAATGGGACCTAATGAAACTTAAAAGCTTTTGCACAACAAAGGAAACCATACACAAGACCATAAGACAACCCACAGAATGGGAGAAAATATTTGCAAATGAAGCAACTGACAAAAGATTAATCTCCAAAAT